>NW_011340752.1:40628-59020 GCF_000735185.1 Notothenia coriiceps
CCCCCCTCCAGTGCTGCAGCACCACCCGGATGTTCCTCCTCCTCCGTGGCCGGCTGTGGAACACTTCAGGGGGAGTTTTAAAAAGGGATTACCAGTGAGTGTTTTCTTCCTCATAGCAGCTTTTCTTGATGGTCAGTGTCACTGCGGTGCAGGCAGGCTACGGTACTGATTGTAGCCCCATGTTATTGTCAGCGGATGGACGCCCAGCTCAAAGCTACTATAAATCATCATCATCATCATCACTTCTACTTTTGGCTAAGAAGGAACCTCCTCAGGACTCTCAAAGGACGTAAAGGAATGAATACCGCTCCTCTGTCTGAGCCTCTTTACCTGAATCTGTCAATGGAGCGACTGCCGCGTCTTGATCTGCACTCCCAGAATCCTCGGCTGATTTCTGAGGCAATACACCGAGCCTGGAGGATGAAGGGCGGAGGATTTGAAGGCAGCATGACGCAGAGTCTCTGCTTGAGCCATCCTTGTGCAGCATTTCAGTCTTTAAACACTTTGAAAGAGTAAACGACCTTACAGGTGTTTCTGTTCCGTTTCGCTGTACAAATCACAACATCCTCCTGTTTCCTGTCCCTGGGCTCGATTTGGTCTCTACTTCCCAGGGATAATAATGTTCACGCAAAAAGAAAACTCTGAAAAAAAGAAAAAAAAGACTACACTTGTGTACAGTTTGTCCAGGCATGTGAGGAATCTTAATATAGATCTATATAGGCTACATGAGGAAATTATATGAAATGCAAAATGGTGTAAGAACTGATTTCTGTATCATAGTTGTTATATATTTACATATGGGTCTATTTAAACGATGGAGAAAATATCATTATTCATAATCATGATTTTTTTTTCTGAAGGTTTCCCGCCCGGTAATATGGTGTGTGTACGCAGTGCCTCACTGCTTTCTGTCCATCACTTAAATATCACGTTTTATCAATTTATCAAAAAAAACAACATCCAAGTTTTCTCTACGATATCCTACTTCGAATTCTTGCATATCTTAAAATTGTAATTAGAGAAAACTGTCATTTGTCCAGATAAAGAGGCGGAGACTGTGGCCAGTGTACGCTGTGCTCTTTTCATGCCGATGTTCTCCCAACTTCCAGCTGCCTCTCGACTTATCACCCAAAAATCTGTGTTGTCCTACATTCTACAGCACTTGTAGCAACTGAGTTCTTTGCGCTTAAACCCTGAGATACCCGAGCTTACATTATCACAGAGATTTACAGACTGTAAGCAAACCTACCACATTATTTCAGATCTTATGTGACACTGTTTTTATTGGCTAAAGTACATTTCTCTTTAAGTATACTTGACATTTTGTTGCTGTGTGATAGTGCTGTTTTTAACACAACATTGGAGCAACATGCAAATGAAGTCTGAAGTTCTATTGAAATTGCAGTAGTGCACTAAATTGAAGGCAGAATATGTGTCAAATACCATTCTGCCTGAAGTATTGGTACTGCCAACAGATCCTGAGGAAGAAAATCAAATGAATATACATTTCAATGAAAATGAGAATAATGATGACCAATATTTTTTTCAAATCGTTTAACACTAATGGAAACCTACATTAGATATCGAATGCTAACCCTGAACACACTAAACGATTGTTAGGTCAAATTGGTATGCTTCATAGCTTTCAAATCATGTATAAGCAATATGCACTTTAAGTTAAGTATAGGTGAATTGGCTCATACCTAAAATGTGCATTTACTAAATCAGCAGGGCTAAGTAACCGGAGCTGATGACTGCAAATAAATCATTGTACATTTTATATTTTTGTGTTTTTCCTCTGATAAAACACAAAACACTTTGATGTTTCCAAAGGTCAAAAAAATATAGAATTATTTACTATTTTCAGACGTTTTTAGCACTTAACTAATCATTTGTTTATTGAGAAAGCTATCCTAGCGTATCGCCAAAAACAGTTTAATCTATAAAATGTCAGAAAATAATGAAAAATGCATGTGGTAATGTCTTCTAATTTCTGGTTTTGCTTCAACCTACAATAAAAAACAAAAATAATAACTTAGAATGATATAAAACAGAGAAATATGGAAAATCTTGAGAAACTGAAACCATTCATTTTAGAGCCGTTAATTCACTAATGGATTTACCACTAATCCAAAAAATGTATGCTAATAGCTGTTATTAAAACGTTGTTATTGGTTTCATTGCAGCCTTGCTAAATGAGCAGCTTAAAAGTTTGGTCCACAACACATATCAGATCAAAACATTTCGTGCAGCCAGACCTCACGTTTTAAATCCTGGCACGTGAAAGCTAAATAGAGTGCTGGATCTTTAACCGATCACTTTGATACACCCTTTGTTTGTATGAAACGCATATTTGATGCAGTTATGTTATATCAAGCATGAACAAAAAAAGAATGCAAGAAAAAAGAAACTGTACCTGTGCTGACGTCAGGTCTCAGAGCTCAAACTTTGATGTGACTTCTTCTTCTTCGTTGTTTTATTTCCTCTTGCTGTGTTGTGCAGTTTGATTCTGCTTTCCTGAGAGTTGTGAGCAGACTGAGCGTTGCTATAAAATGCCCCAAACGCCTCATTGAGGAGCTTTTTTTTTCTCTCCCTCCCCTCACCTTGGGTGTTGTTTCCCCTTCGTCTGTGTCCAGTGTCGTGCCTTTTGACCTGTGTTGTGCACAGTTGTTCTCCCCTCTTATCATAAGGTGCCTCTCATACCTTAAAAAAAATCCAGGAGGCACCTACCTGAGGTGTAATGCGGTCTTTAGCTTGTTTTCAATTTCAGTGTTTCAGTGAGAGGCAAGCCAAACAAACCTGCTTGATTTTACAATACCGACAAACTCCAAATGATAACCAGCTGCTTTCTTTGTGCCATTGTTTTGTGCTGCCCCTTATCACTCCTGGAGGTTCAGATCGTGTCCCAATCTGCTGTAAACACTGCTGGTGGTTTGGCTTTATAATTTTTTTTATTGAAACAAGATAAAAGCAAGGAGCTTTCTGCAGCAGAAAGATCATTCACAGCTGACTACCCTGCTTCTCTTATCTTCAAAAAACAAAAAACACCAGTGCACTTGTCATCAGATAAGGATTTGACTTAGAACTCCACCTCTATTAGCTTCTTCTTCTTTGGTTATTGGGTTGCAAGGTCTATCTCTAATGATCCCATTGTTAAATGTGTGTTATTAACCTCTTAAAGCACTTACTGTTCCCCATCAACTTTGTGGACCCAGTTGGATCTTCCCTTGGTTGCATAGTTCAGTGGTTCCCAAACTGAGGGTGTATCCCCAGAAGTGGTCGCAAGACTGCTAAAAAGATGGGAAAGCAACAATATATACTCTTTTTTTCCTGTAATTATAGTTATCTTAGCCATGGTAGTATCGTAGGTCCAAATAAATCAACATGTCGTATTGAACAGATATTCATGGTTCCCAGAGGATGATCCCTGGCTTTTCGTCTGTACTACATCATTTTCTCTTAAAGGTTAAGAATATGATTTTTGATTTAATTATATTATAAGAACATGCAATCTAATTTAAAAGAAACAGCTGGTTAATTAAACAAAGTGGCAGTATAAAATATGTATACATATAATTCATTTTGTAAACCTTATTTGTTCCCTATTTATCAAAAGTCTCAATCATTTTGGATTGGGTACTTTGAAAGTGCTTAAAAAGTGCTTGAATGTTACTCTTGGAGATCTGTATGACTCCTATAATAACATTTCCTTCACCAACAGCTGTACCTTTTTAAATACAGTAGTGCTAATAAAAGACATTTTAAATGCAAGTAAGATAATTAATTAGGTAAAAAGGATACGTGCTAAACATTAGCATGTTAGCTCAAAGCAAAACGTACAGCCTTACAGAACCATTGCTATGGCTGTTGTTTTTTTCTCTGTTGATGTTTCTTGTGAATCACCACATGTTTTACTTCTTGAGGAATTACAAAAATGATTTCAATGAAAAGAAAAAGAACATGATAAGGGCGGCTAGTGTTTGATTGTTGATGTAATGTTTCATATGAAAATGGCAGAAAATTCTGTTTGCCATCCTCTCAATGTTAAATTCTTCTGCTTTTCTCAGTTTTATCTCAAAATAAAGTGAATATCTTTTGGTTTTGGACTGACAAACAGAAAAGTAATCAATAGTTGCAAACCTTGTCAAAAGCTAAACAGTTTGCGAACCACTGACCTTGATCTGTGATTATCTAGACATTTCGAATCAAGCACCCTTTTTGTAAGAACAAAAAAATAGAACTAATGACCATTATAGTTTTTACTTTCACATGCACTAATTAGCTTACGGATTATGTGCAATTTTAACAAATAAAATATATACATATATATATATCTGTCGTTTGGGCACGTGAAAACACAAGAGCATGCATTGTTCTAGAGATTATGATGTGTACTGGATTTTGTCTGACCCATGTGTTGGTGCAAAGTGTATGTGATGCATGGTGGGGGGAGCAGAGGAAGGCATGGCTCTGTGTTTGTAGGTGTAGATGTCTTGTGTTGAACAGTTGGTCTACAACTAGACATATTCTCTACTNNCTAGGTGCTCCATGGGGGCTTTCATGTGCCTTTTGCTGAGGAGTGGCTTCCTTCTGGCCACTCTACCATAGAGGCCTGATTGGTGGAGTGCTGCACAGATGGTTGTCCTTCTGGTTCTCCCATCTCCACAGAGGAACACTGGNGGAGAGGAAGGCATGGCTCTGTGTTTGTAGGTCTTGTGTTGAACAGTTGGTCTACAACTAGACATATTCTCTACTCACATCTTCTGCTTTTTGTATGTTTGTCACGTTGGTTTAACTTGAATACAGAATAGCTAGCTTTTGAAATTAACCAACCAATCAGATTGTAGACCCCGCCCCCCTCCTCCTCGCCCCTAACCTCGCCCGTATTTTGGTGGTAGGATAGATGCAAATAATGCAAGGTATTACCCAATTATTTAGTGCAAAATCCACAAAACATGTGTGAAAGTCATTTAAAACGTAAGCACTTTAAACCTATAAGCACATCTGTACTATACTTATCCAATCTAAACTAAAGATTACTGTTCATTTTGTGAAACTGATTTAGGTAGAGAAAATCAGTTTCACAGATCTGTTGATTGTACTGTATGCGTGTTGAAGGACTTAGAATTTCTTTAGGCGAGGACATTCCTAGTTTGCAACGGCTGCATTTTATCAGATTGGTTTGATAACTTCCATCCTCTTTCTGTCACATCTGCACGTGCATCAACTGTCAAAACTAGTTAAAATCATCATTCTTTAAAATGAGTGCCCTGTGTCCACACACATAAATCAGTGAAGTGTAGTTTGTCTGTAGGCGTTGCTCAGTAACTTGCTCCTGCACCCTTTTTTTGTCATACAAAGTGATGTGGCAATATCAGTACCGGTCTGTGCATTCTTAATGCTATCGCACTACTTTAACCTGATCCCCACCATTTCTTAAAAGTCAACAGAAAGCGTGTTTTTGACTCCTTTTGGCACAAATCAGCAATGTGTCATAAACATGTGTTGATTTTGACCCCTGAATTCATCCATTCAACTTCTTTTGAAAGTATTTTTTTTTATTGATAATGAAAATACTTATTCAAATATAGCTACAAATCGAACATTTATTGTACAATCTATTGCATCAAAGTTAGCTTAGTCTTTTGGAAATTACAAATCTGAATACCAAGGAATCATAGGGGGTCACTAAAGGCACACATTCAGTTTTTTGTATTTTATTTTAAAGGCCATGTCTAGTGATTTTTATTATTATTTCTTACTGTCAACAAATAATACCAAAACAAACAAGTTATGTGTGCATTCTAAAGCCTGATATATCTTATTCATATGTGTTGTAGAGCTTCACTAATGTCACAATATGTCGGTCATTCGGCCCCAAATACTCACTTGAGTAGCAAAAGACGGATTATTGGTTGCTGAAAATGGTCCCAAACAAATGCTCAATTTCCTCCTGTTTTGGGTTACATTTCAAAAATAACTACGGTGGTGCACAGCAGAAATTACTGAGCCTTTTTAAACAGAAGATTATCAATTTTGATCTGTTTGTAAGATGTTTGTCTTCAGTAGGAACCAGTGGCCTCAGGGCTGAGAGCCACAGTCTACAAAATAAAGTGAGGATCTATTGAGAGATGTTTTGATATTTTCATGGGATTTGTGGACTCAAAGAAAATATAGAATTACACCAGTCTTATCCTTTAAGCTGCTGCATTCAGAGCAAAGTAGAGGGACTTTTTTTACAACAGGTGGGTGTGTGAAAATCGCACCTGCTTGAGTTCTCATGGTTTTTGGACACAGGAATGCTTTGATGTTAGACATTTTCCTGATCTGACAGAAATCTGACTGGAACATAAGATTGATCTTTTCAATGAGCTGCATAAAGTTTGAGCAGCTCTTATTCCGATATCCCATCAGTGATTGAACGTTACATTTAAGTTGAACTAAAAGTCGAGTGTACACACAATAAAATGAGCAGATACAGAGTATTAAAGGAATATTTTGGATGGTTGGAATTAGGGGCCTGTTGAGCTTATTAAGCATAGTAAGAGTAATACCTACTACAGATTGTGGTTGGCACACCCCCAGTTTGCACAAACAGAAAGGAATACCAGTCGAGAAGCTGTGAAATGTACTGCTGTGGACAGCAGCAAAACAATATATCATTTGATGTTTAAACGATATTTAGGATATTATGTCCACTTCACCTTGCCTTCAGATTGCCCCTTCCGATGAGGAACTAAAGCTGTTCTGTGCTTTCGTCAGATCTACCAGCCCCAATACATAAAAACTGTCACTCACAGAACACGAGAAATTCTTATAATGGGTTTCATTTGTAACGCACTTCATTTTTATTTATTTTTTATATATATACTTTATTAATCCCCGTGGGGAAATTGTTTCTCTGCATTTGACCCATCCTAGTGTTAGGAGCAGTGTGCTGCCGGGGAGCAGTGTAGGGAACGGTGCCTTGCTCAGGGACACCTCAGTAGCACTTGGTCTTGCCGGGACTTGAACTGGTGACCTTCCAGTTGCCTATCGACTTCGCCATCACCGCCCTAATATTTGAAGTCAAATCCCGAAGTGCTACAAGCAGTGAGCATGGAACAATATAAAACAGCACACAACACGGTAGAATGAATAGTAAAAAAACGTAATATAATAAGTATAAATAACACACTAATGGAAAGGAAAACCCCTAAAAAGCACACTAGGACCCCTTTAAACAGATATTGACTTTCATAGATGGCTACAATATGTTTTGCTGCTGTTCCCCCATCCACAGCAGACATTGGTTAGCCTCATTTCCTTTTCTACTGCCTGTTTTGGGAGTGCACTCCTCTGTCTAGTGTTGGTAAAACCCTGACTATGATTGCATACGTCATACAACCCCAACTATCCCTTTTAATAGTGTTTTTTTCCCATCCTCTATATTTGATGCTACTTCTGCAGACCTTAGTCTTTAAACACTGAGAGGCTTAGTATGGTCCAGGTACTCTCCCCATCAATACCTTACAGACCTGTTGCCTAACAACACAGGCGTGGGTTGAATTTACCACCCCTCGTTGTGACCTTTAACCGATATATCCTGCTGTGTTCAGCACTGAGAATTCAGGAAACCCAATGTGTAACTTCCTCTTTATACTCTCTAAATATACATATATGTCTAGTGTTGATATGTAAACATTTACTGTGCTCTTTCTTTGTGCTGGTATTTTGCAGTCATTTCCCTCTCCATCTATCTATGTATTTTCCCTGAAATGCATCATATTTTCACACAGTTATATAGGTCAGCAAGCTAACTGCTATACTTAAGCTATAGCCCATGTACTCACACAAAGTAAGTGTTCAGTCATGCTTTCAGTGCTTCCATCTAGCTGGTACAGATTACAGATAAACACAAGAAATGTTAATGTGAGACCTGCTGACCTCTCCTCTGTGTAAGCCTGATTCTGCTCCGGTATGCATTAAACTAAGAGCATTACATTTGATCCAAAGGTCCATTTTGTAGCGTGCTGGTGGGGAGACTTGGTTGCCGGGCGACAGTCATGTTGGGCGGCGTCCTGAGTGGGCTGGGAATGGCTGCCAGCTCCTTTACCCAGTCCATCGAACAGCTCTACGTCACAGCTGGGGTTATTACAGGTCAGCAAACCGTCCACTGATTTATAATCTTTTCAAATGTTCACTTCCTGCCCGCCAAATAATAGCATTTAGAGAATAGCTAATATCTAGCAGTAACATATACAGCATTTTCCCTAGGAGTTGGTGGAGACCAAAGCTGGACAAAAAACGTGTCTTCAAATTATACTTATCTGTAAATGGGTATAAACAATTATAAAGTTTTTAAGTTAAAGTATGTTAGAGTAAGTTAGGTGGCATTAAAAATAAATTAAAGAAATACTTGACCCGGAAATGATCCTTCATATACTAATAAGAATAATCTCATCCACTGTTACCTTGAGACAGGTTTTTCCTCTACATGTATCCACAATTAACAAAGCATAAAAAGACTCACTCAATTACATTCGATTTATTTTAGCCCATTATTATAAATTACACCCTCTGTCCTTAGACTCTGCAGGGTACAAGGAACACCCCAACAATTAATGGGGAAAAGGTTGAAAAAAAACAGATGAGGATCCTTCTCCCCGAAGAGACAGACGTGCAATAGGTGTATAGATTAAAATATAATAAATTGGCTGCTTTGGATTGAAGTAGAAAGTCCAATATTGACTTCTAAGATGTAGTGGAGTAGAAGTATAAATTAGCATAACATGGAAATACTCAAGACAATGTACTTGGTAATTCCACCACTGGCTGCATCTATTTTCTACTGCACATTTTCTTTACATAATCTTGTAAATCAATAAACACAATGTTATACCTGATGTTGCTCCATTCTGAATGTTTTTCTCTCATTTCAGGACTGGGTTTCTGCTTCAGCTTCCAGCCAGCGGTGACAATCCTCGGTCACTACTTTGTGCGTCGCCGTGCTTTTGCCAACGCCATGTCCTCCACGGGCACGGCGCTGGGACTTTGCACTCTACCTTTCCTGGGTAACTACCTCCACACAGAGCTGGGCTGGAGGGGCAGCTTCCTTGTTTTGGGGGCCGTGCTGCTGAACTGCTGCGTGTGTGGAGCCTTGATGAGGCCCCTGCAGCCCCCCAAGCATCGAGGCCAGCCGCTGATGAACCATGGACCCCCTCCGCCTGAGGAGGAGAAAGTGACGAAGGAAAAAGGGTGGATGAGGAGGATATGGAACTACTTTGTGGCTGCTCTGAGAAAACACATGGCGTTTGATCAGCTCTGCCACAACTCGCGTTACTGCGTGTACGCCATCGGCATCACCTGGATGATGCTGGGGTTCGTGGTGCCTCTGATTTACTTGGTTCCCTACGCCACGGCTAACGACATGGAGCAAGGCCGCGCCGCGCTGCTGATCTCCATCATGGGTATGGTCAACATCGTGGTGCGGCCGCCCTTCGGCATCCTCTTCAGCCTGCCCTGGTTCAAGGGGCGACACATTTACGTGTTTGCCTCGGCGCTGCTGGTCAACGGGCTCAGTAACACTATCTGCTGCATCGGGCCCAGCTTCCCCGTGCTGCTCGTCTACGTGGTCTTCTACGGGCTGTCCATGAGTGTGGTGGGATCCCTGATGTTCACTGTCCTCATGGAGATCGTGGAGATGAAGCGCTTCCCCTCCGCTCTGGGCCTGCTCGCTGTCATGGAGAGCATCACGCTGCTCATCGGGCCTCCACTAGCAGGTAGAGTGGGAGATGGAGGGGAGAGGTAAGGGACCGGGGGCACATAATAATCAGATGGTCTGGATAGGATTTGCCTCAGCTGGATTTAAAAGCCTCTGGCAGATTTTAGTCTTTGGTAGAAACAGTTTTATTAATGAGAGAGCTGCCCTGAAGGAAGATGTATTGGTTGGGTTAGACGGCAGGGGTGAAACCCCCAACAGCTGCTGTGTCCTAATTACATACTAGTAATGTACTGCAGTTAGAGTACAATAAATAATGTACTTTTTGTTTTGAATTGGAAAATGATGCACACATCAATCAACAATGTTTTGATTCATCATAATAAACTGACCACCATCTGCAGTTTGAAAACCTATTTCCTTTGTGCATTGCACTATGGGTTTAAATGCACTTTTCTGCTGCTAGGAATCTCTTAATCCAAACAATAACAGAAGAAGGAGTTTGCTTTTGCATTATGGGAGTTGCTGTCTTCATCATTACTCGCCTCATAACAGTCAGCTCTCCCTGTTAGAATTCATCCAACAGAAACAAATTGGTGAAAACACAAAAGACATATTTCATGTTTAAAATGTGTTTTTCCGACTCTTTTTGGCGCCCAGTTCAGTTGTATAGAAGTCTGTTAAACATCGGTGTTAGCCCGAATGTTCTTGACGTTCGATCTCCTTCTTTCCTGATTTGAAGATCAACACCTAGGATGACGTAATTCAATAATCCAGTTAAAACATATGCAGCAGTTGCAAAAAGAAGAGCAGTTGCCAAGTCTATGAAAAAATTACAAAATCCTCACCTTGATTTACAGTGGGGCAAAAAAGTATTTAGTCAGCCACCAATTGTGCAAGTTCTCCCACTTAAAAAGATGAGAGAGGCCTGTAATTTTCATCCTAGGTATACCTCAACTATGAGAAACAAAATGAGAAAAAAAGATCCAGAAAATCACATTGTCTGATTTTTAAAGAATCTATTTGCAAATTATGGTGGAAAATAAGTATTTGGTAAATAACAAAAGTTCATCTCAATACTTTGTTTTATACCCTTTGTTGGCAATGACAGAGGTCAAACGTTTTCTGTAAGTCTTCACAAGGTTTTCACACACTGTTGCTGGTATTTTGGCCCATTCCTCCATGCAGATCTCCTCTAGAGCAGTGATGTGTTGGGGCTGTCGCTGGGCAACACGGACTTTCAACTCCCTCCAAAGATTTTCTATGGGGTTGAGATCTGGAGACTGGCTAGGCCACTCCAGGACCTTGAAATGCTTCTTACGAAGCCACTCCTTCGTTGCCCGGGCGGTGTGTTTGGGATCATTGAGCATTTCAAGGTCCTGGAGTGGCCTAGCCAGTCTCCAGATCTCAACCCCNGACTTTTTACCACGTCTTTAAGACAAACGAGGAGAGTTACAATTTAAGAAGACGAAAAGAGTCAAAATAGAGTTTTATTTCACTTATAGACAACCAAAACCTGAAACTGTGTTGTTTTTTGGTCATTGAGGGTCAAGGCGTGTGTGGAACAGCTTTTCGGTTTGTCAAAGCGGGGTGACGAGCGAATCTATAGAGCTGTAAAACTTAGGTGTGGAAAGAACAGTCTTGGTTTGGTCGTTAGCTGATTACTGGTATAGCGACAAAGAAAGTGGGTACGGATAACAATGCCGAGAGCACGTTAAAATCGCCGCACGCGGCCCCAAGTGGAGAGTGGTGCGGAGGGATGGATATATAGACGAGGGAACCGCTTGGCATTTTGTGTTCCGTACCGTAGGACAAGATCTCTAATGACTACACATGACCAAAACAGACTGGTACAGCAACCACGTTTCACATACCACTACGTAACCGAACCCCCCCTCCTCTCCTTCGGTACCTGAGGACACAACAGTCCCAGAGACACAACTTGCCAGACCGAGATAAGGTTGATCTGTATAAGAGAGTGAGTGTGAGAATACGTCAACAATCAAACACTAGCCACCCTTATCATGTTCTTTTTCTTTTCATTGAAATCATTTTTGTAATTCCTCAAGAAGTAAAACACCAAAATATCCACTGACACTTTGAAACAACTGTTTTTTAACATAGAAAGTTCCTGGACTGAGTTCGAGTGTCAGACTAACAACATTCCTTCCTGTAAATGCATCCAAGGGTTGGATTTCCTGTGAAATGATCTTCTCCAGGCCCAACTGCTATCTAACTCTCACTTGTTTTAAGAGGAAATCTCTTACAGGCATGATGTGCTGTCGGCAGCAGCACAAAATCCTGCTTTTCACCTAATCTACATTTGGCTTCACACACACAGACGAAAACAAGATGTTGCCAAAAATAAAAAGCTTGATCTTCTATATTGACCTTAGATAGAGAAAGCGCTGTGTGCACCACACGGAGAACTAGTGCACTGACAAAAGAATACTAGTCTTTGAATATACATTTGTGTCAATACAACACAAGCTTTTAATAGTCTATGTATATTTTCTTTATCAGTATCTTTTCAATGCTAGTGGCAGAGGCCTCAGTTCAACTTGCCTACCTACCTAAAAGTGAGTCATCGGAAATAATGCAAATTAGATTTTTGTATTTTATAATATGAATACCGTTCCTAAAAGTCTTCTAAAAAGCTCCAGAACATGAATCCTGAAAATTTTGACATCTCTTTTTCTATTAAAGTAACTAAGTGTCACATTAAAGTTTGGATTATTATTTCTAACCCTGAAGTCGTGATGTTGAGCATATTAAAGTCCACGTGAGCTGTGGGTAATAACCAAACTTTAGTTTCTCATGGAATAATCCTTTCAAAATCAACACGAACCCAGCAAGGCAGTTTAAAACACGCACAAATTCTCTCTCGAGTTTCACTGCTTCCCTGGACAACAACAGCAGGTAGGAGCTAAAGTTACCCCGAGGCTGCGGGGCATTAAAGGGCAACTTAAATGTTAAATTCTTTAATAAACACGTGTGTATCATTCCCCCTACCCAAGCTGTTGCCACAGGGACAGATGCCTGTTCAGCTCTTGCTGCGAGGCGGATCTCTGCTCCTGAACTGTCTCCACCTCACTGGTGTCAGAGTAAAAGGTCCTCACGGTCTGCATGCGTCTGTGCCATATCCAGAGAGGATACATCCGATAATAGATTCAATCAAATTACTCTTCCGCTTTTCTGGATACTTTATGTTCAATTTGCAAGTTTAAAACTAATTGTAAATCGTCAGCGATGTGTAAAATGTTCCTCTTTATTGAGTTAGTTCATGTGAACTCAATTAAAAAAGTTAATCTACCTCAGGATGACTTATCTCTTAAAGGGGCCCTATTATGCTAATTTGTAGTGTGTGGGAGAGAAACTCCCTCTGGAGGGAACTTTGGGATTTTAGCCTTTGCAGACCATTTACATGCACAAAATCTATATTATACACTAAAGGGAATGGAAAGCCCCAAAAGGGCCCCTTTAATATAAATGAGCTGAAAGCCTTTAAGGCACCACAATATGTTAGAGTATTTTCTTGTAGTTGATCTAATAAAAAAATAATCACCCCTTTACCTTGCCCAAAAATACCAACAACAAAAAAATACAGATGTAGAAACCATGGCTCAGGAATCGAGGTCTGAGTTAAGCCATAAATTTGAGGAATTGTTAAACCGCCAGTATACAGGAATGAATGACAGATGAGGAAATAATAAAACAGAGCCCAGTTTATTTCCTGGTATGCCAGCTTTACCTCCTGCGTGCAGCACTGACGTCATGATGGAGGGCACCCAGGAGGTCTCGCTGTTGGAGGCGTGGAACTCATTCTGCAGGTCGGTGTAGAAGATTCCCACGCAGGAGGGGAAGGCCAGGGTCAGAGCCAGCACTACGATGGTGGCAGCCAGCACCACCCACCCCCAGCCACCGTCTGGAGCTGTGACTGTTCCCGGCACAGCCACGGAGCCCCCGCTTCCACCTCCCTGCCCCCCCTCCTCGGATTCACACTCGTTGACCTCTTGAACTTTCTCGATGCCATTGGACTGCTCCAGGTCCCTGGAGGCCTGGGAGTGGAGGCAGCCATCCCTTGTCTCTCCGATTCCATTTCCCTGAGTCATTTTCTGCTGGGCAGCTCAGGAGGGGCTCCTGTGTTAGCTCTGCAGGGTGTGTGATTACCTTTCCTGCCCATGTCACTGTGACTGCTGCTACCTTCAGGGACACCTAGGACGACAAAAGCAAACAATCCATCAGGCTGTGCAGAGAAGCTAAAGAGGTGGGAAGTTTTTATGGACGATGTGTAAATCTAGTTTCATCACAATACCATATTATATTGATTCCTTGGATATATTTGCTGATATTACAGAGATATGATTTCGATTACATTCAGGGCCCTTTGGTCGATATAAGGAGATATCGTAAACCCATTTAACACAATCAAATACGATAAAAAAATATCACACAAAGCAAACATGACATGACAATGTCATTACTGGCCTCTGTAGGAACAAGGTGCGCTTAGATGGAATTGATGATTTGTTCTCAGGTAAAACGTGACTGTTTCTTATAGGGTAAATATGTAAATCATTAGATCAACCAATAAACAATCAGATCTCAGATGTAAACATTTTGGATGTTATATTTCCTTCCTTTTTGGTCTTCTGAAATAGTTTTTCTTTTATGTAATGCAATGACAAGGTCTGACAACAAATTATAGAAGGAGCATTTCGGAAAGAATTGCAAATGATTCCGGAAACGTGCCAAAGTGAAAAAAGAATAACTGAAATATAACGAAACATTTAGCATCTTTAATAGAGTTTCACAGGGTTTGGAACATTTGAGGGATGCTGTTTGGAATGTTCTATTCTTAACAGCAGAGCTTCAAGGCTACAAACACACGAGTGCATGGAGAGAGGCAGATCGTAGTGAATAGTGCCTTTACACTACATGTCAACATTCCCTATACACACACTGATTTGCCGAACCACTTATCATCTAATCTAATGCTCATTCACACACACTCACACACCAATGGCACAGCCTACGGGAGCAAATTAGGGGTTCAGTATCTCGCCTAAGTGGGCTTGCAATTATGTAGCGCCACTCAAACACTCACTCACACACACACCGATGGCACAGGATTCAATGATACAGTAGCAGACTGGAGAAGCCCTGGATCAAACAGCCATTCTTCGGATTAGTGAACAAATGACTGCATGTTCATTATAATTAAGCAATAATGGTCAATGGTGCAGGGAAACCCAGGAAAAATGTGCTTATATCTTCTGGTGGCCATGTTTTGTACAGTAATCTAATAAACAAAGGCAAGCTAAAAAGAAAGCAATGCCCTTTCATTGGCTTTGCTCCTGAGCCGACAGATGTTACGTTGCTAAAATGTTGACATACACTTCAGGAACTCTGAAACAACCCTTTGACTTCTAACCTCCCGTACAGCATGCCTCACATGTTCAGTGTAGATGTGCTCCAGTTTTATCTGCAAAAATCCACACCTAGATGTTTAAAATCCAGTTAACAAAGGAGAGGCCTGCAGGGTTAAATAGTGGATGCAAAGGGCATCTGGCTAGCATGAGACTAGCATGCACTTATGAAAACCCTTGTGAATGAATGGCCCTCTGTGCAAATGCTCCAGTAGAATTTCCCCTGGAGACTCTTCATATTATTTCCAGATGTACCGACGAGTGAGCAGAGCAACATCCCCTCAGGTTAAGTTGCTGAGAATGTGATTAATAGCTAATGTTACTGTACTGAGAAATGTCCTGTACTCTGTCTCTTCAAATATTTCACATATATGTATTTAGAATATTTTACAAGTGCTTTAGCTCATGATCACAACACAAAGAGACAAACAAAAGGAAAACTACTTATATTTAAACAAAAACACTAAATCACATGATCAGAAAATACAGATAAACATATCAGAATAACTTGAAGTGCTTATCAGTCTGCATACCAAT
This sequence comes from Notothenia coriiceps, assembly GCF_000735185.1. Classification (NCBI taxonomy): domain Eukaryota; kingdom Metazoa; phylum Chordata; class Actinopteri; order Perciformes; family Nototheniidae; genus Notothenia; species Notothenia coriiceps. The sequence goes on from NW_011340752.1 coordinate 56,295, forward strand.
TAGTTGAATCAACAGATGTTGCAAAAAGCAAAGCATTGCAACATAAAGCAGTTCAAAAATAATATGAAAATACTTGAATTACCTTAAAAAAAGAGCGATATATGGACAATCTTTGGCAGTTTGTATTTCAAAGTGTGGCTTATTGTTATATACATACAGGGCTGAGCGATACGTCCAACATCTGGGTTATAGCTCATTTCATATCTCCATAATGCTATAAAGCAGGATTTTCCAGAAAGTCAATAAACAAATTGATTATTTGAACTCCATGTGGTATTAGTCTGTTTATCTGCACTCCTTTGTGGATTGAATAATTGAAAAGTGAACTTTAGTGGAGAATGAACATCCTGTAAGAGTTTCAAGTGAAAATGGAAAAAACTAGAAATACTGCCTAGGGTTTGTTTGCCTTTATATGTTCTATCCTAATAGACATCTATGTAAAATGGTCCTAAATCGCATATTCATTTTTCAAAGAATGGCCTATAACATTTTTTCTCTCTAATTATTATTAGTTCATGATTTAGTTTGTTCCAAATGTTAAGCTATTCCCCCAAGGCTATTGTGAGACATCACATTCCATGGAATGGACGTACAGACAACCATGAAAAAAACATTAATAAACATTATTGTCTACCAATATTGTGCAGATAGAAGCCTGTGCTATGTATTCTGGACTAATGGAGCTTAAAGGGTGGAGAAGCATGTAACAGGAAGGATGCACGTTGGAGTTCCAGTTGGTTAATCGAGTGATAATGTAAAGTGTGGAGAAAAAAATAATCATTTAAAATCCCCTAAAAAGAGTAGACATTTCTGTAGTGTGAAGTCAGACTTTGCACCACACTATCTTTATTAAAAGACAGAAAATAATGTATATTCCATCACAAAAATCAAGAAATTCTTATTCTAATTTATTTCCACTTGCGCGTTTGTGGCTTTGTGTAAAGTTAGGTTGACCAGTAGTTTGATATTTACTCTATAAACATGGGAGTGGTCTTGGCAGTTGGCAAGGAAGCAAATATGCAGGTTCACACAAATCCGTTTCCTATTGAAATTAAATTGCGGTCTACTTTTTGTGAAATAAATTGAAAAAAATACCCTAATGGTAAGAAAAAGCTTTTGTTGTTTTCTGGAAATAAGTTCAGAACAGTATTGGTAAAGCACTTTATAGACCAGAACCAAATGGCAGGAATGTTTTTCAGCATGACTGTCTGGTGCCTTCCCTTCATATTCCTCTTCCTGAGTGTGTAAATGATCAGTGAGGGGGGGTAGGCAGGCTTCACATATCTCTGCAATCTGATCCACAGAGCCATGTGTTTACTGTTTCACCTCCAGCTCCCTTTCCTGCAGCCTTGTGTAATCATGCAAAAAAAAAATACGTCCCTAAAGGTGTTTGTAGAGAAAATACAGTGTTTTCCCTAGATAAATAAAAGTGATGCTGGACAGCTGATCCTTGCTGTGGGACAGCCCATGGAGGGAAGTGAGCGCTGCGTAAGAGTCGCCTGTTTAACATGTCATAAAGTGGAATTTGTTTACTTGCATAAGGCAGCAGAAACTAGCCATTATCCGCATTAAACATGACTTATTTTCACATTTTAAACTGTATTAACGACGCGCAGGTTTTTTTACACATCCACCCAAGTGGAAACTCGCTAGAATTTCGTGTTGTTTCGGATGGAAAGATGCACATAAACACGGTGCAGACTCCATTACATCCCTGTCACATAAAATCATCTTCTCTCGGCAGAAGTCTCGCTTCCAAAGAAGTATTACCACGTCTTCTGTTCCTAAAGTGTGATATCACCCTAAACATCACTGGGTTAGCACTTCGGAGTAAAGAGGAAGCGGTTTAACCATCAATGTCTTCCGTGAATTAACAAACAAATGCTGAAACATCACCTTTTTTAATTGTTGGTTGTGTTCGTCCAGCTCCCCGTCGGTCCCACACACTCAGGCGCGGTCGCACCTCGATGACTGGCGGGGTAGTACCATGGGAAAGACCGCTGACAGACCAGGGACTGCTTCTACTCGTCGCGGAGCTCTAGCAGCGTCCGCCCGCTCGCGGTGGGAGGAGACTGAGGTTGCTGCGCAGGCCCCAGCCCCGGAGAGGTGTGGTGATGGTGAACAGCAGGGGGAGGCTCTACTGAAATACTGGAATATTTATATTATGTATTACTTTGAAATGGTGTAGTGTACCAAATAGCACACCGTTTACACAATTTCTAGCGCACTTTACTTGAGTATTTACATGTATGCTACTTCCCTGCTGAAAAAAACACCATAGACCAGTTTAAGATGGTTGCTGGTTTTAGCTGGTTTTAGCAGGTGTTAGGCTGGGTTAGTTGGTTTACCAGGCTGGACAAGCTGGCCACGCTGGCCAGGCTGGTATTGCTGGTAAAGTTTCAGCCAAACTGGCTTGATCGATGGAGTTGGCTTCAATATGATGCGAATATAAACAAGGTATTTTGTCGGCTCTGTACATCAATGCCGACGGTCGACCTATGCTGACAAGTAAGTGAAGAGTATATTCGCTATAGGGAAATGTCCCAGCAGTTTAGGATAAGGTTCGAATCCAGAGGCTATTACATTTCTAACTCCTGATAATGACAGGAAGGCAGAAAGCGCATTATAAAAATAATAATACTCATAGCAGAAATGTCACCCTCCTTTTTTTCTTTTAACAACGACCACAATATAATAATTTTAATAAACCAAATAGGCCTATGAAC
>NW_011340752.1:59065-70163 GCF_000735185.1 Notothenia coriiceps
GAGTGAGAAAGGGCGGGTCACATTCTGTCAGGTGTCTTGAGTCTGATGTGAGAGGGGCGAGCCTTCATCTTCTGCGTCCGACAGCCAAAAGGTCAAAGTGTTTCTGGTAAGGGGCCGCACTTTACAGTCACTGCCCTTCTCAAGTGGTAAGTGCTCAGGCTCTATGAAGGAGACACTTAATCTAGGGGCTGCTCAGTTGGATGTAGCCTTGCCCAGAGGCCAGACTGGGGTGGTAGATTCTCCACCTTGTTTGAATGAGGGACGGCCGCTTCAATGTTGGTTGGTTCCAGGGATTGGCAGACGCAGGGTGGCACTCATCCAGTTCCTGGATTGCTGTTTCTTTTCATGTATAAGTTGTTATGGGTTTGTATTTTGGTTTTATCACTGTGGATGGAATTTGTTTGAGCAATAATACTGAAAGATTAAAGCTTGGCAAGTAAAATGAACAACAGGAATTCAAGCATGAATCCATGTTGCGCCAACTCCTCTGACCATCATTTCCTGTGTAGTTATTTTTAGGGCAAGCATAACGGTCTTTATTAGAAAAGATGGTCATTTTGATGACTCCTTCCAATCCACCCCTAGGCCCCAAAACAATCCAATAGAAGCAATGATCTCGCTGTCTCTACTTTTTATTCATTTACCCCAGGGACACTGTGCCGTTGTAACTTTTTTTAGTATGGGCAGGAGGCTTGCACGTCCCATGTTTATCGATCTTTATTTTGGGGATGAACCTGTTAAAGGGGCGGATATGTAACCCTAAAGCCTGCGTTTATGATTCTTCATAAAAGGGAGTCCATTTCTAAATATGTGAAATCTAAAGTTAAAAAATGGAATTTACGTGATGCTTAGTTTGACGGTCTTATTTCTGTAACAATAGCTTGTTAGAGTTGGGCTATTTAAAGGTGTGCTTGACCTCGTCTAAAGATGATTCGCTGAAATGAAATGGGATATATCAGTTGGGAAAAAAGATTTGTCCAGCACATTGGGCAGTTCTTCCCACTTAAAACGTGGGAAGCCTGTAATTTTTCCTAGGTTACCTCAATATTGAGAGCCAAAAAAATAGTGGAAGAAAAAATCCGAAAATCACATGTTTGTTTAAAGATTTATTTGGCATTTGATGGAAATGGTTTGGTCCATAACAAGTTCCAAAGTTCATCTCAATACTTTGTTATATACCCTTTGTTGGCAATGACAGAGGTCAAACGTTTTCTGTAAGTCTTCACAAGTTTTTCACACACTGTTGCTGGTATTTTGGCCCATTCCTCCATGCAGATCTCCTCTAGAGCAGTGATGTTTTGGGGCTGTCGCTGGGCAACACGGACTTTCAACTCCCTCCAAAGATTTTCTATGGGGTTGAGATCTGGAGACTGGCTAGGCCACTCCAGGACCTTGAAATGCTTCTTACGAAGCCACTCCTTCGTTGCCCGGGCGGTGTGTTTGGGATCATTGTCATGCTGAAAGACCCAGCCACGTTTCATCTTCAATGCCCTTGCTGATGGAAGGAGGTTGTCACTCAAAATCTCACGATACATGGCCCCATTCATTCTTTCCTTTACACGGATCAGTCGTCCTGGCCTTTGCAGAAAAACAGCCCCAAAGCATGATGTTTCCACCCCCATGTTTCACAGTAGGTATGGTGTTCTTTGGATGCAACTCAGCATTCTTTCTCCTCCAAACACGTCTAGTTGAGTTTTTACCAAAAAGTTCTATTTTGGTTTCATCTGACCATATGACATTCTCTCAATCCTCTTCTGGATCATCTAAATGCTCTCTAGCAAACTTCAGACGGGCCTGGACATGTACTGGCTTAAGCAGGGGGACACGTCTGGCACTGCAGGATTTGAGTCCCTGGCGGCGTAGTGTGTTACTGATGGTAGCCTTTGTTACTTTGGTCCCAGCTCTCTGCAGGTCATTGACTAGGTCCCCCCGTGTGGTTCTGGGATTTTTGCTCACCGTTCTTGTGATCATTTTGACCCCACGGGGTGAGATCTTGCGTGGAGCCCCAGATCGAGGGAGATTATCAGTGGTCTTGTATGTCTTCCACTTTCTAATAATTAATCCCACAGTTGATTTCTTCACACCAAGCTGCTTACCTATTGCAGATTCAGTCTTCCCAGCCTGGTGCAGGTCTACAATTTTGTTTCTGGTGTCCTTTGACAGCTCTTTGGTCTTGGCCATAGTGGAGTTTGGAGTGTGACTGAGGTTGTGGACAGGTGTCTTTTATACTGATAACGAGTTCAAACAGTTGCCATTAATACAGTTAACAAGTGGAGGACAGAGGAGGCTCTTAAAGAAGAAGTTACAGGTCTGTGAGAGCCAGAAATCTTGTTTGTTTTTAGGTGACCAAATACTTATTTTACCGAGGAATTTACCAATGAATTCATTACAAATCCTACAATGTGATTTCCTGGATTATTTCCCCCCATTCTGTCTCTCATAGTTGAAGTGTACCTAGGATGAAAATTACAGGCCTCTCTCATCTTTTTAAGTGGGAGAACTTGCACAATTGTTGGCTGACTAAATACTTTTTTGCCCCACTGTATTACCTTAGTAAACACTGTTCCTGCTGAGCATATGTTCCTGGATTTCAAATGTCAAAGCAGTCACACCTTAAGTGACCTTAAGTAGCTGTTTAAATATTGTAATCTTGAACTTTTGATCAGGAAATGATGTAACGGTGCAGTGCCATGGTCAAATAAACGACATTGCCAGTTATGACGAACCGCATGACGTCATGCGTTTCCCGGAAGAAACAAATGGAAAAAGAGAAATCTCCAACGAGGCGTTCTGGGGCAGCATAGACAGGTCTTTCCTGTGTTAGAGTTTTACTCGCTACAGGGTGTACTTTGAGGGTTTGTGACTCTGCAGATCGTTTACATGCAGAAAAACCTTCATAACACACAAGGGGACAGGTAATAACCGGAAAAGCATGACATGGGACCTTTAAACTTACAAAACACATGAAGTCAGATGACCTGCATGTGTGTCTGCATTTTACTGCCATGTTTGTTCTTTTGTTGGTTATGAGAATGGCAATACATGTAGCAATAGACAGCTCCGCCCCTCCTGCTCGAGGCTGTTGCTGTAAATAACATCGTCATACTCAGCACGGTTAAATGATCCGGTATGAAACAAGTCTGCGTCTAATGCTGGAGGAGGGGGGGGTATTCATGTTGTGGAGCAGAGCGGGGGAAGGGCAGAGGCCTCCTCGTCTCAGATGACAGGTATGCTCCATGTTAGTCTCAGTGCTCTTATAGCCAGGCCGTGATGTAACCTCAGATACGAGTCAACACACGATCACACACGCTGGGATTCTGACACAACTGAACAAAAAGGATTAGGTTACTAATAAAGAAAAATACTCTATTACAAAAGGAAAACATTTTATTTTGTGGGTCAACAAATTCTTTATAAGTCCATAGATAGTTTCCTGCAATATAATGTACTTTTTTTGGAATTAATTATTGTGCAAAAAAAAGGAAAGGTTTGAGACGAATAAAAAGTATAATAATAATAATAATAATAATAATAAAAACTTTAATATTTAAAAATATATATATACGGTAATAGTTTTTTTATGTGAAAATTAACATAAAAACAGGGAAAGTCTTAGACATAAACAAAAAGCAAAATAAGATGGAAAATAAAACCTTAAAATAAATAAAAATTAGAAACAAATATTGTGGAGAAGAGAATTTATTAAATGCATATCATCGTATGGATATTGTATTTAATGGTAAAAAATATATAAAATAAAACATACTTGAATGGCTAAAAACTATAAAAGTTAAGTAAAATATATATTTTTCTAAATGTTAATGTCAGGCCTGTTGTTGCTGGGGTATTATAGTTGCGCTGAGTTTAAAAGCCAAAGCTTTTTCCTGAAAGAGCTTCTCCATTTTCATGAATGCAAATATGTGTTAATCATTATTCACTCACAGTTGTAGAACTCATTTGTTTATATGTGTTGAAGAATAAATTTGCCTGCAGATACAGTTAACATGTTAGCATACTTAGCTGACAGTGACTAACAGACTGTAGGTCAGTTACTACCTCTTCGACCTATTTGATGTATTTATTTAAAAGGTGGAGACCTGTTATGGCAATATAAATAGGGTGATGTGATCTTAATCCGTGTATGTACATTTTGAACCATACACTTAATGTTGTCATTGTATGTCTTTAGCCATATACACACACTCATAGCATTACACACTTTCCTAAAAACACTCCATTCTTTTTTGGACTATGAATCTCTTTATTCCTAATGATTGGCATTGTAGCTGAAGTGGTTTATAAACTTTATTTTTTAACTCGATGAAATCATCTATTAACCGTATAGATACAGCTGGGGGAAATGAATGACTGGTTATGATTGTTTGAAGTTGCTGTAACTGAAATAAAAATGAGTTAAACAAAAATAAAAAATAAATCAGACATTTGAGAGATTGAAAAACTAAACAGAATTTAGTGCCCCAAAATATGTTTCAAACATTTTTGATTTTCAAGTTTATACTCCATGCCTAAACACTTTTTTTTTTTTTAAATAAAAAAGACTTTGGGTTTGGTACTATTCCACTATGAATCCTGTTGTTAAAGCACAACCATCTTTCCTATCCTTTCATTCATCTCTTGCCCTAGCAACTCATTAAAGTATAACAATTCTACCCAGGGTTCGAGTTATAAACTGAGCTCTAAGAGGGTTTTTAAAACATGCCCCCCCGGTAAGATTTGTTTTTACATTTTGGAGTTAAATGCATCAATCTGGTGCACTTGGAGGGGGAAATAAAGAGACTAGATATATGGAAACACCCATATGAAACAGATGCCACATCATGTAGACAGAAAGTCACCCTGTGTGAGGCAAACCCACATTTGCACAGCGTTGCGTTCACAATACATACAAAAAGAAAAAATCTCCAGGCCATCGGGAAACCTCCCGGTCCTACCCATGGCCAGTCCGGGCCTGCCAGCAGCCCTCTACTTGCTACAAACTTAAATATGAAAAGGTTCAACTACGCACACACACATCATCTTGGCTCGCGCAGCACGCTCACATGCATAGCTTGCGCAATAATGTATTGTTCACCTTGGAGGTGCAGTGCAGGCATATTGTCATTCAAGAGATGCGTAGTTCTTTTGGAAAACATGTTTTTCTTTTAGCCTATTTACCTCGTTAACATAAATAATACTCATTACATTGACACATGCATTATTTGTGATTTAAAATAATGGTTGTTGGTAATGTATTAGCGACCCCCACAGATGTATGATTTCACTGCGTCCGTGGGAGCTCAGACCCCTCCTTATGGGAGCTCAGCTCCCATTGGCTCCCACATAACTCGAACCCTGATTCTACCAAATAACACTGTCTTAATTTGTTTGTGTATTTAACAAATGTTAAAGCTCTTTTAGGAACCTTATTATGAAAGTTTCCCTGTTCTTTTAAGGGAATTATACAACAATAGAAAATACCTTTTTTAAACAAATGTTACCCATAAAAGACAAAACATAATGGATGATGTTTCTTGTTTTTGTAGGAGTCCTGATCGACAGGACGGGCGAGTACTACCACGTATTCTTCGCCTGCAGTGCCGTGGTTGCCTCCTCCGGCGTGTTCCTCATCGTGGCGTTTAGCTGGCTGGACAAAAGGGACAGGAAGTTGTCGAAGCAGGGTCCCCCGTCACCTCTGCCTGAAGCAGCCAGACCTGCTGTGGACCTGGCTCCGGACTGCCAGTACCGCAGCGTGCCAACAGAGGGAGATAAAGACAAGGCCTCGTGTGAAGGAGACACCTCCAGCGTCTGAACCCCCCCCCCTCCTCTAACACACATCACAAACTCAATCAGCTTTCCAGATTGTTTCCGGATGTTTGCTCCAGCCAGCTCGGTGCTCCAGATGTTGCACTGTTTACTTTCCCGCCATCTGGTGCGCCATAAAAGTCAAGACGAACCACAATGAATAATTAATGTTAGACAACCTTTATACCAAAATGAACAGGTGTGCACTTAACAACTACAGTGATTGTACTATTTATTGCAAATATGCTGCTGATCCTATCAATGTGATCACACAATCTATCTTACATGAGGTATCTCACTTTATCAAGCCAAGTTACATACATGATCCTTTGTTGAAGAAATCACTGAATTTTTTTCTGGAGTGTTTTTAATGATGATAGTATATGATTATCAATAGGTCTGGTTAGCTGCTGTTAAATGATACAGTATAACAAACAAACTAAGTAGAAATATAAATGGGTGAAATCAAAGTGATGGCAAACATAGTTGAGTGAAGTCGCTCCCTGAGTGCTTCAATAAGAGTTAAAGAAAAAGATGGTGTGATTATTCTATATTTGTCCTAGCTACCTAGTGTAAAAATAATTTCTGGTTATTTCATTAAATGCACATTTCTTTAAGGATTTGGGCCTTGAATGTGCAATAAGAACTCATATAATTCAGATTGTACTACTCCTCCACTCAGTGCCTCAACATGATGACCACCTAAAGGCCCTCATCCCCTATCAGGATAAATATTTATGTTGAACAATATTTTATCCCAGAAGAATATTGCAATTAACTTTTATTTATTTAATTTCAAGACCACTTTATGCAGATGATAATACAACAGAACAATAAGGCAAGCTCACCATTTAAAAGAGCTATTAACGCCAATTCTTAAGAATATTCCGAAATTGGAATAAGGATGTAAAAGAAAATAATTTTCTAAATAAATAAAAGATCATAAAAATAAAAATGAATGTACTGTTAATAAGAAATATGCAGCATCAGCTTAATGCCCAAATCTTGTTATAATAGGAAAAAACCTTTATTCTTTCATATGTTAAAATGTTAGCACCATTTATTGTAAGCAAATGCATGTAAAACAATATATCGAGGTCATGTCCATATTTTGTACAAAAAATATATATATTCAGGTCCACATTATGTATGATTAGTTGATAACCTTATAAGTGACACGGTACCAGTTGAGCGCTTTGTTTAAATTTAAAAGATAAAGCAGCACATAACTTTGGTGCAAACAGGTCACAAATATATCAATTCGTTTTTTATGGCCTCAGTAATCGGCTACACACCAAATATTACTCAGAAAGGCAGAAATCATGCTTTTGTTGGGACGACTTTTAGCGGCGGATTATTCCACATTTCTTCCTTTAGTTAGAAATGTGGCAGCAGTTCAGTGTATGTGGGATTGAGAAGAATATAGAATATCATCCTATGTATCCTTTTACTAGCAATAGCTTGAGACGTGTTACTGTTGGCCTTTATCAGCCAGGAAGAAGAAATAGGTTAAGTGTTTTGACATGTTAAATATATTTTCTTCAGTGTTTTGACATCTTAAGTAGGAATGTGTTTATCTTATGTATTGTGGAGGCATTACACACCGCATGCTGAGCATAACACACATATTTATGGTCTGCTTTAGATCATTACATCTCTTTGTTGTTTACTGTGACATGTAGAAAAATGAACATTTGTACTGTATAAGCAGCAATTAATCATGTTTGTTTAGTGTTTCACATGCTTTCTTTCCTTAATGGAACAGTGCCTTTTTATAGAACTGCTGCATTTAAACCATATGAAAGTATGGAGCCCTCTCTTGAAGATAGAGGCAAATTATTTCATGTTATATCATTTTCTTGAGAGGAATGTTTTGTATGGCACTAAGGAGTTTTATCACACTGTAACTGAGTTTACCTTAGCCCTAATCAGCTAATGTATGGCAGACTTATCTTTTGGTAAACGAACCAGTGAGACTGTTTTGTGTCCGATGTGACTGAAAATGTCAGGTGTGAGCTGAAGTGCAGTAAACAAAAAAGAGACGTTTCTCTGCAATGACAGGATTTATGTTAATTTGTCAAGGCTAGTATTGCTTTGGGCCAAATTATACCTTTTATTATAAATTCTTTATTTATACATTTTGAACAGGGGATAGGGGAGAATAAATGTTTGAATATTAACGTTTTTCTCTGTGTTTTATTCGGTGAAAATCCAAACATGTATTATGTGCATAAATGCAATCATCAAAAACCAAATCACCCCTTTCAGGTCAGTGCTTTCATCCTCAATATGTTAAAATGCACTAAATCCAAAATTCCTCTGGAGGGCATAGCAATGTGTGTGATTGCTAATCTATCATATTGAGCAGACGACACTTTGTATGAACACGTTTCTGATACCAGTGTTTACATTTGGGTGTGAATGGGTGAGTGCTGACTTGTGTTAAAGCACTTTGAGTGCTAAATACATTTACCAGCTGCAAAATCAATGTAATGTGATAGACAACAATAATTATAAACCAATACGTCATCAAGTGGCGCAGCAGGGCCGTTCCAATGTCCAGCGTACTTGGAATTCCACCGAGGCCGCGTCCTTGGTTTGGGGGAAATTTCGAGGCTGCACATGGGTAGACTTCGCGTCCTTAAAATCCCCACAATGCTTTGCGCACGGACCAATTTCAAAAACCCTTGCGGAGAATGGCTGAACCGACGCAGCACACATTTAAATGTAAGTATGTAGTGGCGTAGAACATGTGTTGCTAAATATGTTACTTTGTTATATTTGTTATCACCAAAAATGTGTTCCGTGAAAGTAATGCAAGTTCATAATTAGATAGACATCGTGAGGTATTTATTTTCGGTACAGTTTATGTTGAAACCGTTAGAGAGAGTGGCACACTTGTTAGCCTGTTCCATTCTTCTTTGTTTTCCGAAGCCGTGGCTTGGAAGCAAACTTGCTTTGTTTCTGAAGGAAGTGACTTGGAAGTACACGACTACCAAGCCAGCATCCTCGAGATTGAGAAACACCCACAGATGAGATCTGCCGCCATCTTTTGGCCATAATGTGTAAAGGCTGCTGCTCATTGACTATTCTCTTGTCTTTATACATCCTTGGTTAAAGGAAGTGCAAATGAAAGCGTAAAGCTCAAGATAAGGCTATGATTCTATGCACTATGTCGTGTAATGTCGCCTTGTTTCATGAGAACGGAGACGTGTACGGAGACGGTACAGATAAAGCATACGTCACCCATCTGAAAGTGAAACTAAAAGTAGCCTATAGCAGTTAGCTAAATGGGGACTCTGTGAGGGGAAACACACGGTAAGTCCTACAAATACACCTTATTACCTGAAATATATGGGACTATTGTGTGCCACAGGTTTGTTAAGCGTATTATCAAACAGCAGCGAGGGCGTAAGCAACCCTATAATCTTATCAACAAGTGTTTTAGGAGTTATTATCGAACACTAGCTAGCAGGATTAAGACCACTACATTAAAAAACTATACAAAAAAGTTACGAATTCATAAAGTTATGAGGGTTCGTTAAACTAAACGTAACGGGGTGCATAGTTGGTGATATTGTTGCAGGCATGCTGTCAGCTAACAGAATAAATATTTCTGGTTTTACTCAGGTTAATGTTAATTAGGCACTGAACAACATATATTTCTACATAATGTTGTGTTTATTGTGAGAGTGTTACTTATATACTTTTAATATTTAAGTACAATAAGAAATGCATTGTGTTTACTTAATTGCTATAATCACAAACATATAGGCCTACAGTACAAACCTCCAGTGGTTTAAAGTACATTTACTCAAGTACATTAAGTACTATTTTGAGAAACTAGTACTTTAACTAAGTATTTTTAAAGGTCCCATGTCATGCTTTTCCAGTTATTACCCGTCCTCTTGTGTGTTATGTAGCTTTTTCTGCATGTAAACGGTCTGCAAAGTCACAAACCCTGAGTTCAGGTTGAGTTCAGGCTGAGTTTCGCGATGAGCACACACACAAACTAAGGCCCAATCCCAAACCACTCCCTCGACGCTACCCCTCCGTGACGGAGTGAACTCCGTCTGTAGCCACACTCGCAGCTCAACGAGGCTCCCTCCTGTCAGGTGGAGGCAGTAAATACAGCAGCAAGTTTTGGGACAAACTCCCCTCTCTCCGGCAGAAACAGGAAATGCCTTAACTGTATGTAACAACGGTTTCAAATCAGCATCTCTTTGACAAAAAATGTAAATTAATAACTCAAATAAAACTATAAATATAAATATATATTATAAATATATCAAATAAAATCTTTTAATTGTGTTTTTTGTAAAGCTCTTTTAGTTTTAAACCTGATGTTTATAAGCTTCTTAGTTTTTGCATACAAAAAACACAATTAAAAGATTTTATTTGATATATTTATAATATATATNGATATACAAAGTTGACATGCGGCTATACCAGCAATGCTACACTGTGTGATGCTGGGACGGGCTGAACTCACCAGGATTCGCGGAACCACACGTGACGTCACGACACAGCACCAAGCAGCGGCAAGTTTGAATCCAGACTTTTCTGGATACCTCTGAATTTGACCCATTTTCCCGATATTAACAAGTGATTTACAGCAAATAGGAAACGATATTCGATCTATATCACGTGTTACTGGAATAAGACCCAACAAGTTAATGCATTTTGAAACAGTTCTATGATCTTTCAGCTACAGTAAATTATGCAAGATAAGGACTTTAACTTGACAATCCACTGTCCGGCACATACGTTAACGCTCTTTGGTCATCAATTTGGACACCTTTACAATATTTATCTTTATGAAAATGTGTTTGAAATGCGTGCATCACGTATTGAAAATGCTGCTGTTATAGTATAATTAGTCTAAAATATCATTACAAAAGTCATGCGATAGTATGTTGAAGAAAGTCATAGTATTGTTGAAAAAATATGAATATAGAATACAGTGTGGATCATCAGAAGCAGTGTGTCCTTTCAAAGTTGACGCCTTCCTGCAGTGTCTCCAGTGGTTTTTGCATATTTTGGGAATTATTATTTGCATTACTTTCTGCTGACACTAGGTGCCTCAACTAGTTTCGAAACTGTGGCGCGCTTACACTGTAGGTGCGCCGCGTTTGGGGGTGCGGGTGCTAGTGGAGCCTCGCAAATGGGGGTGCTGCAGCCCCCTCAGCACCCCCCCTTCCCACGTCCATGGGTTTAAAACTAAAAGAGCTTTAGACAAAAGTAACACAATTAAAGATGTTTGGAGTTTTATTTTAGTTATTAATTTTGAATTTTT
>NW_011340752.1:70208-116144 GCF_000735185.1 Notothenia coriiceps
TGTTATTGTTGAGTTCTCCCTCCGGTCAGATCTAACAGGGAAACTCCGGGGTGGTCGACGGTCTCTCAAATTAGATTAATTCCCCGTACCGGGTGTCGACACTCTTTAGTCGTTAGGTCCACCAGGCGTAAAATCCATGAAAGACCTCCATCGAGTCTGCTTCTTACTGTTTTCTGTAATCTCAGGACGAACCTCAGGTGCTCCCTGTTTAGCACAATGGTTTTCCAATTACATTAAACCCTAAGTTATAAAGTTATGAGTTTAACCCTTAATACAGTTACACCTACTCAATAAAGCTCTTAGTATTCTACAAATGTTTAAATCAAAGTTTAACCCTAGCAGTCAGTTAGTTCAGTTTTAAGGTTTCAGTCAAATTACTTGTCCCAAGTTTCTGCCTGACAGATACTGTAGCGGTTTTGAGATTTAAAATCACAATTTCAGTCAGATCAAGAGCATTTATACAGAGTACACACACTGAAACAGAGAAGTCTAAAAACAGAATGTTACTCACACAATTCTAGAAGTCACCAGTTGTTATCCTGTCAAAATCGAGTTACACACTGAACAGAGAAACAGAGAAACTATTGGGGCTGTAACAAATGTATGTTGTTTTACTTTTTCTTTTGGTTACTGAATAAGGCATGTAAAGGCTGTTTTATGATGTCATCAGAATAAAAAAAGAGGGAAACATTTTTAAATACTATAAAAGATAATACTATACTTATACTTACTATAAAGATGCTAGCTGTATAGAGAATGATCTTTAAAAAAAGGATCTCTCCAGCATTTTAATGTTTATTAAAACTGTTCGAATGAAGCTTCAAACGTTTAAGTACATCCCTATAACTGACTAAAGAATAATCCATTGTGTTTTTTCTTGATGTCAACAAATACTGCAAAAAGACTAAAACTAATAGCATTTTGTTTTTTAGATAATATGGGGTTTAAAAAATGTAAAAACAGGACAAAAAAATGAAGGTGTGATATTTGCGTAAAAAGATCATTTCTGTTTCTATCTATTTGAAGGTTTAGAGATTGTTTAATTGCATTGAAATGTAAATGTGTTATTAAAATTAGGATATATATCACAGAAACAACTTATTGATGTTTTTATAATCTGTGTTGTTTGTCTTTCCTGACAGGTGATACATACATCCCATTATATCAGGGGAATGTAATCGATATGCTAGGAGGTCAAAATCATCAAACCAGCGTTGGTTATGCAATTGGACAGCTGGCCTTTGTCTCGCTTGGAAGGTAATGAAATTAAACTTTTTTTTATGGATGATTTATTTCACTGATGGGAAACATAAACCAAATGATTTGTAATGTCTCCATCTTGACAGTGCTCTGTTCTCCGGCATGAGAGGAGGCATATTTATGTGCACTCTGGCCAGACTCAACAAGAGACTGAAGCACCTGCTGTTCCACACCCTGCTGCAGCAGGAGGTGCACTTCTTTGAGGAGAACAACCCTGGTGAGAACAACAATGTGAACGTGTCTAATGGGATGTTTCAGGGATGCAATGATTTACAGGGTCAAGAAATCTGTTTTTGTAGACACAATATATTTTCCACCTAGACTTTTATTCCAAAAAAGTACACTACATAGCCATGACAATATGAGGACACACTATGGAAACATTTCTCCTATTTAGCCTCAGGAGCATTAGTAAGGACCGACACGGATGTTGGGTGAAAAGGTATATGCCCAGGGGTGCACATAACTTTTTTAGTGAGTTACTCAGATGAGTACCAGGAGACAGCGTTTGGTACTCACCCCACACGAAGCATGGTCCTCCTCAGTGTCTCCTTCACTGTCCTCTATTTACACTTCTTGCATGCTAGATGATGAAGATGATGAAGATGCACCTCCCTGTCTCTTTTTAAGCCTCCGATTTGCTTTCTCCAAACTTGTTGCCAAAACTGTGAAGTCCTTGCATTTCCTGAGGCCAAGTTGAAGGATCAAATACTAAGAAGTTATCACATGAATTGAAGTTATATCTGATTTCAGATGTGGGAAGTTACTAAGTACACTTATTCAAGTACTTTACTTAAGTACAATTTTGAGATATTTGTACTTTACATGAATTTGATGCTACTTTGTACTTCTACTCCACTACAGTTCAGAGGTAAATGGTTTACTTTTAGTCCACTACATGTATTTAATATCTTTAGTTACTTTACAGATCTGGATTAATGATGTGAAATATAATCAAGTGTTAAATCAGACTTTAGTTCCACCTGGAGTAAATTCACAAGCTACCCTGCAGTAAACAAAGTCATTCAAACACTAGCTGCACCTTTACCAGCTTTGAGAACACTTTCATGATCAATCATTATAAACATATCATATATATTATTCTGAAATGGACCAATGTACTTTTACTTTTGGTACTTTAACTATATTTTGATAATACTTTTCTAATTTTACTAACGTAACATTTTGAATGCAGGACTTTTACTGTAACAGAGTATTCCTACACAAGATCTGATTTCAAACTCTTCCATTAACACCCTGAGTAAGTTTGCAACTGTGTGTTTTACTCCACTTTGTTGTAAATAAAACTGCAGCAGCTTGACCACAGAGCGTGAACGTTGTGATCAGCTGATTTTGCGCAGTTCTCCAGTGTGTGCGCGGGGCACAGAATGTGCACAGGGGAGTCTCCCACTGCAGCCAGTTGGCGGAGTTTTGGCACAATTCTGTTGTTCATACCGACGTTAACCCTGTCTGTGCACACGGTGAACAACTCTGTCGTCCAGTGATCTAAGCCTCTGCCTCCTGTAAGCTTCACAGGTCCGTCGGTTATGTCCTGCGCGGCTCGGCCAGCACCCAGTTCAGTCAGTCACAGAAAGTCCGAAGATTTCTTGCAGGGAGCGAAACGGCAACGTAGCTGCTTAATGTCTTTGTTTTTTTTGACATGTCTAGTAGTTTACTCCATTGAGTCTTGATAAGAAACACGTGTAGACGAAATATGTGTTTTTGTTTTTGATGTTTTGAGGTACGCAAAGGCGCGTAGTGACAAAAGTGACGTTACGCAATTCAGATGTGTGCCGCGCATGCGTACCTGCGTACCAGTTATGTGCACCCCTGTATATGCCCACAGTTGATAATAAGTCAGTGATAATATTCCTTTAGGCTAATTCAAACCCTGAATCCTCCTGATCAACCTTTCAGGGTTTCTTTCACTATGATAACCGGGTTGCTGCATATAATCCTGCTTATTTACCGGCTACTAAAACAATAATTTGACATTACATATTGATTTAAACTTGTTTTATTGATGAAAAATTATCATATTGGTTCCATTAAGCTCGAACCACAGCGACAGCAACGTAACTCAGCCCTAATTGAGTTTTCTGTAACTGACCAAGCCAGTTCATATTTTCTTTTCTATAAACCATTATGTAAACAAAGTCCATACTGTGTTCCCGTTGGTGTTTACTTCCTGTATGCCTTATTCTGCTGATTTATCTGTCTTCCAGCTCTCTGTATTATAATCTCTTTCCTTCTCTATCACTGTTTTTCTTTTCTTTACTGAGGAGTGTTTAGCCATCATGAACCCAAAGTTGAAAAAAATCTATATTGGAAAAAAAGCAGACCGCTTATTGATCAATACAAAATGTAGTATTCAGCTAAGCCATGTAACTATTTATTCATTGAGTAATTATTTATAACTTAATAGTCGAACAATCTGACAGTTTCCACTTTCCCTCCACAATAAGTGTAGAACTAATGAACTTCTGCAGACATTTAGCTACGAGTAAACCTTGAACATGCTCTTTCCTCCCCTCTCCCCCCTCAGGACGTCTGTCCTCCCGCCTGCACTCTGACGTAGACAGGATGGGCCGCACGGTCGCACTGAACTCCAACGCTCTGGTCCGCAGCACAGTCAAAACCGTTCTCATGTTCAGAGTAATGTTGGGCCTGTCCTGGGAGCTCACATTGCTCACCAGTATAGAGATGCCTCTGCTGGCCTTCCTGCAGAACAAATACATCACCTGGTCCAAGGTAGGTGTGAAGAGATGGATTACTCCGAATAGACGGTAGAAAACAGACAGCTGTGTAGGGTTTCTTTACTCATTATCATAGTGGTTTGTTTGTTTGATTGGTTGTTATTTCGTGTTTCCACGTTCATTGTTTCTAATCAATCAGTAGTTTGGTCCTTCTGCTCTTAACTCAGCTTTTAACAAAGTATAATAGTGCTTTTCAACCAGTAAGTAGAGCTCTAATTAATACAAACTTATTTGATGAGTAATTCCCAGATGGGATTGAATTCATGACTACTTGGATTTTGTATGTATGGTGTGACACAAATAAATCTGCTTTAGGGGCGGGAAATCCCTTTAAAAAATGTATCCAACCAACCAATCAGCTCAAAGTATGGCTATAGTTAATAGGTTATAAAAGAGGAATTTCTTAGTTTACACATCAGATTGAATTTTAAGGTATCCAACTATCTCTGTTATCATAAAGAATTACATTTAAAACATAGCCACATTTTCTGTTTATATAGATTTTGTTCCTCCATTGTACACCTCACACGACGAAGAAATATCGTAAGGAAAAATAAATATTGCATGATACACATCCGGTTAGAGTGACCAGGAGTCTTGCTTTGTCCCGGGACCTACAAATTCAGACGATGTCCCGCATTTGATTGTCCTTTAAAACTTGTCTTTTATTCAATGGCTGTGTAGAAAGCAAGAGAGGTCTATCACCATTGCCTGTGTCAAATGTCAATCAATCAACATTCACGTGGCTGTGGCCCACTTCCACTATCCTCATCCTGTCCAAAGTTACAGGGGGGAGGCCAAATCGTGCAGCATTAACCAGCTCTGCCAGATTTAGAAGCCCCCCTTCCATTTTATACAATCCAGAAAAAAATGCTTTTGTTTGCTTAAACTAAAGGAGAATAACTCACACCAGTGGGACTTTTGTCAAATGATGACCACTCTGGCCAAAGTTACAGGGTTGGGTGCTAAATCTGGCAGCAATAATGCAAGCTCTGCCAGATTTAGAAGCACTCGTTTGATTTCCCCCCAAGAGGCTCAGAGTAAATTGCCTTTGTTTGTAAGAGTAGAGGATTCTGAACCTGTTATGAGGACATCTGTCTGCTCATGTGTATTTTAGTGTTACTGAATTAGTCTTTGTAAAACAGGACCTGAAAGACCAGATCCAGGAGTGCCACGCTCAGAACAAAGACCTGGCTTTCCAGACAATCAGCGGGATTCACACAGTCCGCAGCTTCAGGGCGGAGAAAGACGAGCTGAGGAGGTACAATGAGGCTCTGGACGTGATGTGCGCCGTGAAGAGAAGTACAGGAATCTACAGCGCAGTCTTCCTGTTGATACGGAGGGTGGGAACAGCCGTCATTCATAGATCGTATGAGCGCGAGAGCTCATGTTGACGTCTAAACTCATTGTATGGAGACCCATTTCTACCAGGAAAAGAATACAAAATTACAAAATTATTATTATATAAATAAAATGATGCATAGTCAGTAGATACAATTTTTTGTGAATAATTCGACTTTTTGAGTCATAGAAGATTATTACTAATTAATAGTCCTCTTTTTTATTTACATAGTTAATGATTATAATATACTTAGGACTAATTATAAATAATAAGAGGACATTTTAAGATCATTTTTACATATTTTAGGTCAGAACTACGAAAGACTCAGCAGTAAATGTTGGACTTGACTCTCGTAATAATATCAAATATAAATTCCAAATGTTGATATAGTGACATTAATAACTAACATTTTTATATCACTTCGTCTACATTTTAAGAAAATAACTTGTAAAATAACTTAAACATATGTCCACATTATGAGATATATGTCAAAATAGGAGATATTAATCTTGAATCTTGAATCTTGACTTGATATTTTTTGATATTCGTGTTTTTATCATATATACACACATTTTACTTCTTTTTTATTTTCCTGGCAGGATTTGTCTTCCGTACAAATGTGCTGCTCCAATAATGTAAAAAAATACTTTTAGTTGGAGGTACAATGTGAGTAATTCCTCTCTCTGCTTCCATGTAGGTGGTGAGTCTGGGAATAAAGATACTCATGCTGGTACAGGCCCGCAGCCTCATATCGTCAGGTGACCTCACTATTGGAAGTCTTGTGTCCTTCTTCCTGTACCAGAAGCCCATGTCAACCAATTTAAAGGTGTGCTGATTTAAAAATATGTCCCCATTCAGAATCTCTCCCATGTGTTTGAGTTCAATAAATCATACCTGCTGTTGATTATCTTTGCCACAGGAGATCATGTATTGCTATGGAGAGACGATGTCCACAGTCGGAGTCATCTCCAAAGTGTTCAGTTATCTTGACCGAACACCAAAGTGTAAGAAGGAGGGAGAGTTAGCTCCTGAGAGGCTGGAGGGAAGAATTGTTTTCCAAAATGTGACCTTCAAATATCCCTCATCTCCTGACGTGGAACCAGCTCTGAAGGTACCGTGTGTCCCACAGCATCATATATCATTTCTAATGGGGTTAAACATGAGTTCTGATCATGAGTATGACATGTTCTGCACAGAAAGTTTTTATGGAGCTTAAGCCAGGGAAGATGACAGCTCTGGTGGGTCCCTCTGGAGGCGGGAAGACTTCCTGTGTGAGCCTCCTGAAGAGGCTATACGAACCTGAAGAGGGGCAGATCCTGCTGGATGGACAACCTCTGCATCATTACAATCACAAATACTTCCATCAAAAGGTACTGCTGTCTCACTGAAAGGAGGCTAGATCCCTGCAGAAAATCAATTATGGGGGAATGCTTACATTTTCTACATGTTGCCTTTTTTGTGTAGACTGTAGAGTTTGTTCTGTGTCAAAATGTTTAAACTGGTTTAAAGTTGAACGCTGGACCGGTATACCAAATGTTACCACTAGATGTCAGACATGACTCAACAGTTGCACCACCAGATGCCGGGTCAAGTGCAGTGGAGTAGCTTGTTACTTAAAGGTCACCTATTATGCAAAATGCACTTTTTGATGTGTTTTATACATAAATATGTGTCCCAGGTGTGTAAAGAGAATCAGAAAATACAACCCTCTCTCTTTTCCTCCTTACCCACATCTCTAAAAATGGGGGTACGATGGAGCTGATCCAGATTTGCTGCGGTCATGACGACGTTACTCAAATGTGGGCTGGCTTTACGTTGAACTCCTGGCAACGTTCCACCCACGACCGAACCTATTGTCCTCTATCAGAAATTTGGCTGTATCAGAAACAATGCGCGACATGTTTTGAAAATAATATGGTCTGTGTTTACATTAGCAAGCATCGCTAACATTCAGAGCTAATGCTGTACTGGAGAGAGTAAGCCAGATATAAAAGGTACTCACCTTGTGGTAAACCCGCAAGAGAGAGAAGGCATTTGAGCTCCATACTGTTTCGGAAATAATGCTTGATGTGGTTTGGAACATGATATGGCATTTAATCACGGCAGCGTTTAGCTGAGTCTCTGCCGGCAGAGCAGGTACTGTTCTTTTCACAGAGCTCACTGCTTGCATGCGGAAAGGGGCTTAGCCACAGCAGCTCGGGTCACATTTGAAGCTACAGACCAAGAATCAGCACTTTTGTAACAGGGCTGAAATAGAGGGGTATGAGGCATGGCTACAATGGGTGATCTGTTTTGTATTTTGAGCAAAACCCTTCAGATACATGTTTTGTATAGATATAGCATAATAGGTGACCTTTAAATTATGTAAGCTGGACCACCTTAAAGGTCAATCCACCTTAAGTGAGCCAGTGTTTTATCAGGGTAATATCTGCTATTTACACAAAACAAATAAGGTATTTGAGGAAGTTTGATTTATTTGCTTCTCTGAAGAACCAGCACCTTACCGTGGTAGAGAGGTTTGTGTGCCCTGATTAACCTGGGGGCTGTGTTGTCTGGAACCTTGTGTTCCTGGTAGGGTCTCCCATGGCAAATTGGTCTCAGGCAAGGGGCCAGACTAAGATTGGTTCACGCAAGACCTCATGAAAGAACAACAAAGAAGTTAAGATACCCGGCCCGGAGGAAGACCGGGGTCCCCTTCTGGAGCCAGGCCTAGAAGGAGGACTCGTCGGTGAGCGTCTGGTGGCCGGGCTTGCCACGGAACCCGGCCGGGCACAGCCCGAAAAGGCAACGTGGGCAACACCTCCGCTTCTCCGTCCCGCGGGCCCACCACCTACGGGAAACAGTAATGTGGTCTGGTGCGCTGCCAGAAGGGTGGCAGTGAAGGCAGAGGGTCTCGACGGACCAGACCCGGGCGACAGAAGCTGGCTTTGGGGACGTGGAACGTCACCTCTCTGGGGGGGAAGGAGTCGGAGCTTGTGCGGGAGGTGGAGCGTTACCAGTTGGATCTGGTTGGGATCACCTCTACGCACAGCGTCGGCTCTGGAACCTTACTTCTGGATAGGGGTTGGACTCTATTCTTCTCCGGAGTTGCTGAAGGTGTGAGGCGCCGGGCGGGTGTGGGGATACTCACAAGTCCCCGGTTGGGTGCTTCATTGTTGGAGTTTACCCCAGTGGACGAGAGGGTCGGATTCCGTCCTGGTCGTGGAACGACGGATCAGCTTTTTACTCTCGCAAGGATCCTGGAGGGGGCCTGGGAGTACGCTCATCCAGTCTACATGTGTTTTGTAGACTTGGAGAAGGCGTATGACCGGGTTCCCAGGGAGTCACTGTGGGAGGTGCTGCGGGAGTATGGGGTGAGGGGGTCTCTACTCAGGGCCATCCAATCTCTGTACTCCCAAAGCGAGAGCTGTGTCCGGGTCCTCGGCAGTAAGTCGGACCCATTTCAGGTGAGGGTTGGCCTCCGCCAAGGCTGCGCTTTGTCACCAATCCTGTTTGTAATATACATGGATAGGATTTCGAGGCGTAGTCGTGGGGGAGGGGGTCTGCAGTTCGGTGGACTAAGGATTGCACCACTGCTTTTTGCAGATGATGTGGTTCTGATGCCTTCAGCACTCACTGGATCGGTTCGCAACCGAGTGTGAAGCGGCTGGGATGAGGATCAGCACCTCCAAATCTGAGGCCATGGTTCTCAGCAGGAAACCGATGGACTGTCCACTCCAAGTAGGGAATGAGTCCTTACCCCAAGTGAAGGAGTTCAAGTATCTCGGGGTCTTGTTCTCGAGTGAGGGAACAATGGAGCGTGAGATGGGTCGGAGAATCGGATTAGCGGGAGCGGTACTGCAGTCGCTTTACCGCACCGTTGTGACGAAAAGGGAGCTGAGCCAGAAGGCAAAGCTCTCTGTCTACCGTGCCATTTTCGTTCCTACCCTTACCTATGGTCATGAAGGATGGGTCATGACCGAAAGAACGAGATCGTGGGTACAAGCGGCCGAGATGGGTTTTCTCCACAGGGTGGCTGGCGTCTCCCTTAGGGATAAGGTGAGAAGTTTGGTCATCAGGGAGGGACTCGGAGTTGAACCGCTCCTCCTTCGCGTCGAAAGGAGCCAGTTGAGGTGGTTTGGGCACCTAGTTAGGATGCCACCTGGGCGCCTCCCTAGGGAGGTGTTCCAGGCACGTCCAGCTGGGAAGAGACCAAGGGGTAGAGCTAGGGCCAGGTGGAGGGATTATATCTCTTCGCTGGCCTGGGAACGCCTTGGGATCCCCCAGTCAGAGCTAGTTGATGTGGCCAGGAAAAAGAAAGTTTGGGGCTCTCTGCTGGAACTGCTTCCTCCGCGACCCGACCACGGATAAGCGGGAGAAGATGGATGGATGGATGATTTATTTGGAGATTAAAAAGTGTTTTTTTTACTTTGCTTTTCAATTATACATTCATGAGAATATTGTATTTGGTGAATGTGCGTCCACCAACACTTTACTTTTAATAGTTTGTAAGTCAATATACTTTTTTTTTAGATGGCCCTGGTATCCCAGAACCCTGTGCTGTTTTCTGGTTCTCTGAGGTACAACATTGAGTACGGCCTGAAGGACTGCACCTTAGAGAGGGTGGAGGAAGCTGCAAAGAAGGCCAACGCAGACCTCTTCATCTCTGAACTCAAGAACAAATATGACACAGGTACAGAAGATTGGAAAGATATTTAGTACATTTAATACTTAACATAGAAGTCTTTTATCAGATTAATTAGATCTGAATAGTACATATGCAATTGTACTTCATTTTTCAATTCCATCCTATAAGGGGTGGAGATATAGGTCAAATGCGTTTGTTATGTTGTTTTTTGTCAACTTAATGCCCCTAAAATACATTATGTCATTTTTGTTATTTAAATTGTCCGCTTATTGCAGGATCAGTATTTCTATGAACTGTAATTGCATTATATTATGAGGACAGAATGATGGGGCAAAGGATTTTCTTTTTTCTTTTTTATTATGTGGCTGCTTTATTTTTATGTTGTTATTTATAAACAAAAATTAGCTTACACTGACAATGTAGGATAAATATTAAGTATGTATAGGGGGAAAACAGCTGCCGTGTAACAGACACAGAAAATACCGAGTGTGTAAATCTGGGGAGATGCAGTGTGTGATGGAAAAAATAAGATATATGATTTGAAAGTAGTTAAGCATTAACCTGATCCTAGCATATGTGATGTGATATTGATTTAAAAAAATGTTAAGTACATTTGTATTATCTGCATAATCCTAAAGTCTGTGTTTGGTCTCTACAGATATAGGGGAATGTGGTGGTAAGCTGTCAGACGGACAGAAGCAGAGCCTGGCCATCATCAGAGCTCTGGTCCGGGAGCCGCAGGTCATCATACTGGACGAGGCCACCAGCAAACTGGATGTTGATGTGCAGCATGCTGTAAGTCAAATACAATAAATACCTCTAATGACATCCACCACCACAGGAGCACTCGATATTTTTTTGAGTATACTTTCCGAAACCAAACACCCTTATAATTGTACTTCATGTCTCAGAGTTTCTTATTTAGTGATGTAAAGACCTAACTCAAAAGTGTGTTGCAAAGCGAGGCCATATTTGAAGTTTTTATTTTAATTTGAATGGTTCTTAGGATGACTTGCCCTTTTATAGAAGAAATGAATTACATTTTGAGTAAATGTGTTCAATTCCACTTATAACTTTGACCATCTCTCTATTCTATTAGTAATTATGTGCTAACTATGTGTTCCTTCCATTGTATTCATTACGAGAGCTAGCTCATAGTTAATTCCACACAGATTCAAATGAACAAGTTCAGGTTCATCATTTTGACCTTTCAACTGAGTTCATAGTCCCAAAAAATGAACCAGCTGATGTTCCTTTCTTTTGAACTGGTCAGATGCATTTGTGTTTAAATAATACTTTAACACTTTACTGTTATACTCCACTCACTCTTTTACAAACTGTTTACACTCCTGCAGAGGCTCATTGACTAAATTCATGTTTATATTCGGTATATTCAAATGCAATCATTATTTACCAAACACTTATAATATTGTATTTCCTATTTTATTTAACACTATTTCATGTCTTAGATTCTCATTTAGTTTTAACTTTTTTGAAGAGACCCTGGGATTATATGTTTTAAATGGTTTATAACTGTTGTGCATATAATAGACTTTCAATCAGGAGAGACGGTTTTGATGTAAGAATACATATTTATTGCCAGGAATACACAAATGAATGTGATGGTGTTTGGCGATTAGGCCCCGTTGTGCGGGAGTATCATTCGGGAGGGGGAGAACCGAGCTGATGAAACCCCCCCGGGGGCTAGACACTGATGGTGGTGAAGGGATAGTTGGGGTTGGTCTGAAGAGGAGGGGCTTAGCTTGACCCTGGTGGTGGTGAAGGTATAGTTGGGGTCGGTCTGAAGAGGAGGGGCTTAGCTTGACCCTGGTGGTGGTGAAGAGATAGTTGGGGTCGGTCTGAAGAGGAGTGGCTTAGCTTGAGCCTGGATTCAGAGCAACAGGAGGTGAAAAGGGGTGGAGGAGGGTTGCGTCGAGTCACTTGGAAATGACAGCTGTCAGATTTAAAGGTTTAGCAGAGCGCTATGATAGGCTTGTGGGAATAAAGCGAAGTTATTGGTTTAGCTGGGGAGTGATGCCCCCGATCACTTATCGAAAGGAGAGAGAGTAGTAAGATAGAAATAGTAAATGAATGAGTAAAGACGGTTTTCCTGGTTGAACTTACGCTGAGCTTCATAAAACTAATCTTAGGCCAGTGCATGTGATACTAGCCCATGAAGAGTATCCACAAAAAGAAAGGCATCTTTGTGCTCTGCATGCATAAAGAGGCTGTTCTCCCAACGGGTTGAAACAGCTGCTCCCTGCTCATCAAGTTGGCTTTAATAACTTTGGAGGCAGGGCTGGAATGTCGAAACAACCTGGATGATAAAGAAGATATATTTTCTTTTATTGTTCCAATCCCCTTAAGGCTCCCCAACCCACGACGGCAGATTCCGACATGTTAAATTGGCAGCCAAGCCTGTCATCAAAATAAATCACTCTGATTGGCTGATCAGTGTACTGGAAGGAAAACAAACAAATGAGTGAAACCGAGAGCACACACATAGTTATCACATCTGATCATTCCAATACACAAATATTTGTTATAAAAACAAAGCCATCTGTAATGAAGTGGTGATAGTGGTCCGAAAATGGTGGGCAATTGCTGTAGAATAACAATCACTCATTTACTTAATATCCTATGTTTTCCGGTTTCCCTTTTTGATTGATGAGTACAGACTACCCCCGCCTGCTGAGAAGGAGGGTTATTTCCTCTCATGCAGGCGCAGAACGTACACGATAGTTGCCTGTTGGCTGAAGTCTTTGCGGTGTGTTCAAATGGGAGTTTTTGGCCAAGATGCAGACCACGTGAGGAGACACAAAAGTGGATGTGTTGCCCCTAAATCTCTGGAGTCAGTTTGGTGTTTCAGGACCCTTAATCCACTTCCATATTGCTTTACCTGAATTGTTAATGTTGTTGTACTGTATTGCAAATTATTGGAGAAAACAATGTATATGCAACCCATCCTCAACACAACATTTACTTTTATCCGCCATCTTTCTGTAATGCTAGAATTCCCAGGTGTAACGTGTTGGGTTGTGTCTCAGGTGCTGCAGGAGGTTCTGACCTGCGGTCGGACTGTCCTGGTTGTGGCTCATCAGCTGAAGACTGTGGAGAAGGCAGATCACATCATCTTCATCGAGAAGGGAGCCGTAGTAGAAGAAGGGACCCACGAACAACTCATGGCCAAAGAAGGGCGCTACTATCGTTTGAAAGAGGAACTGTTCTCTTAACCCAGCTGAGAAAAGTTCAGTAAATGTATTTTTAGTGTTTCTACATTTTAATGCGGGAATATTTATCCTGCATGTTTTATCTTCTAAAGATATGTCAGTGCAAAATGTATTTAATGATTGATCATGAAATTTGTTTGTAAAGCACCTTTCATACAAGCTGTGCATTACAGGAAAATGGATATAAAATATACATAAAACAGGGAAAGAATGACAAAATTAATGAAGAAGGGTGTGGTCTGCATGTTCAATGGCGAATACGAGTATAAATGATGTTTAACAGTTTGATCTCAACACACCGACACATCAGAAAGAACTAAGACGAATGCTCTAATAAGCGAACATTAGTATTGTTTTTGATGCAGTTTTGTTTTTTGTAGTATTTAAAGTCAACTCTCAACTACAGCTAATATTAGCCAAGCTACTTGTTTTACCAGTTCCGAGTTCTGAATGTGGACTAGAGCATTATAGATACTACACCCGTGTTTTTTTTACTGCAGACTAAATAAACTTGGACAATGTAATGACTATATGACCAAGGTTGGATTTGACAAAAAATAATGGGTGTATCAGCTACCAGTCTCAGAAGTAAATGCACTGGCTGCTCATGCTCACTTTCCTGTCCACTCATTTCTATTAACATGAATCCCATGTGTATATATTTGTACGATAAAACACGATAATTCTCGTGCCTTGCCATTTTATGTTGATTGTGATATGCAATGAAATCTTTTAGTGTTGTAATACTTAATGTTTTGAGTTTTAAGATGGAAGACTTTCAGAAAACTTCAGTTAGTGGGGTAGAGGATCTGGGTCTGTGTTGCGATACACAAGTTGACCTGCGGTAATAGCGTGTCTTTGGTGTAATAATCTACTCTACAAGGCTCAATGTAACCCACTGTGTTTGCTTAAAATAAAGAACTGTAAAAAAAAAAGTTTGTGCAGTTTGTTGACTTACTCTACACTCTGTACAGGGACTAATTTGACATTTTCCTTGAAACGGGTTAGGTTGACCTTTTCTGTGTGACAGTATACTCTCCAGTTAATGTGTAACGATGTACCTACCAAATGTGGGTTATTGTAATTTATTAGCGAAGCTGAGTAGTAAGAGTTAAGCCAGCAAACTTCTAACCCTGTTTGCTAGCCCTACTGACAGACAGGCTAATGCGTTGTGACATGGCACCTGGTAAGACAAAATATTTATACATTTTGCTCCTTTGCACTCACCTTGTCTTATCATTACTAGGAACATAATTCTATAGGCGCTAGCAGACCCTCATCAAAGTGGAGCTGGGCTTTTAGGACGCAGAGAGCAATGCCAACTCTGACCTTGACATGGAGGATGAGGAGGGTGCCTCCAACTTTTCCATACCCCCAGTCCATCTGATGCTGCTTCCCCAGTGGACAACATCTTTTATGAATTCTGCAAACGGGCCGCTTTCATCTTGGTGAAACAGTGGCTCTCTATTAGGTTCCTCTAAATCTCACTGCCTAACAGATTTGTAAGCCTTATCCACCTTCCTTTTTAAGAGTACGTAGTAATATGCACCAATCAGTGTGCTCTCTTGCAATGAATCTGCTTGACTAGACTTAAATCCTAGCAGAGATTGGCCGACAGCTGAACACTGATGAACTGCCCTGTGGGACGAGATCTGTTGTGAACGACCTCATCCTACCGTCATGTGGGTAAGAGTTATAGTGACTTACAGACTTCTAACATCCACCCTTCCTGCTAGCAGTAAACCCAAGGCCTTGCCATGGTCTGAAAGAGGCCCAATCCAGCTTTTGTGCCTATATGGGAGGGGTCAGCATACAGTTTCAATTGTGTACCCGCCTCCTTTCTTCTCAGAACAGGAAGTGTGGAGGCCATTTCTCTGGCTTATGTCATTAAGGGTTTGCGGCCGCCCTTATGGTTTAAGGGCTTATTCCACGAGATGTATTGTCACTTCTTAGGCCGTGTCTAAGTATTGAGATTTGTTCTTTTGAAAGGTTTTACTGGCTGGATGTCTTATGGCCATGCATAGCACAAGTAGAGTCCCTGTGGTTATCACCGCCAAGATAGACATTTCTTATGGTTTCCAGGAACGTTTATGCAGTCTGGGAGTGGTCTATATCTCCCATAGAACAACACTGAACACTTGAGAGAAAAAAACGAACCCTTCCTGAACATAACCTTGGTTCTTTGATAATAGAGTTAGGTTTTTCCAGCATCCCTTCATTCCTTGCATTGACACGGGGTACATCCCAAGTGTCTTATTTCTTATTATGGCGAGAAATAAAAGAAAGGAGAAAAAAATAATTTAGTAAACGTTGATTAATCCATGCAGAGTACTGTATGTCTTCAAACATGTCTGTTAAACGTATCTGCAGAGGTGGGAGAAGTACTCAGATCTTGTATTTAAGTAAAAGTAGAAGCACTGTGTAAGAGTACTCTGTTACAATTAAAGGTCCTGCATTCAAAATATATAAGTAAAGTATGAGCATCAAAAGTAAAAGTACTCATTCTGCAGATTGGTCCATTTCAGAATAATATGAAATGTTTTGATTATTATTGATCATGAAAGTGTTCTCAAAGCTGGTAAAGGTGCAGCTAGTTTGAATGACTTTGTATACTGCAGGGTAGCTTGTGAATTTACTCCAGGTGGAACTAAAGCCTGATTTAAATTGGCAAAGTAAGTATTTATAAATGTAGTGATGTAAAAGTACACAATTGACCTCTGAATTGTAATGGAATAGAAGTAAAAAGTAGCAAAAAGCATATATTTAGAGCTGGTTTTATATTTCCCTATGTTTATCCTCCTGAAACCTACATTTGATGGTATTTTATGTTATTGTTTTTACTGTCTTTTATGTATTTCATCTCTTTTTATTGTTCTCTACTTTTTTTCGTCCTTTCATGTTTTTTTTATAATTTTCTTTTAAAGGTAGGGTATGTAAGTTTGAGAAACCGGCTCGAGATACACTTGTTATATTCCATGGAATGCTCTTAACATCCCGATAGCAATGAATATCTCAAGTGTTTTGACAAAAAATCCATAAAAAAATGTGTGGCAGATTTTCTCTGGTCGTGTATTTTCAAATTCTAGCGATCTCGAGCTGGTTTCTCCAAAATTACATACCCTACCTTTAATTGTAACTATATTTTACACTCTCATCTATGTTTGTTTGATTTAAAGTACAAGTCCCTCAAAATTGTAATCAAGTAATTGTTTACACCACTGCAGCTCTGTCAGGGTGTGCATCTAATTGCTGAGACTTGTCTTCCTGCAGCGCAGCGCTCCACCAGGAGGACAGGACTGCTGCTCTCACAGCAATTGTGTGAAACGTAAAGGATCAAGGTCCGAGCAGGGGGCTAAAAGCTGCAGTTGAACTGAGAAGAGAGACGTTCCCAGTGTTCCCAGTCAGCGTGGTTCTCTCCAGCGGTGCACAGGAAGTCCTTCTGGATAACTTCTCTGTTTACGGAGTGTGGAAATCTGCTCAAGTGTTGTGTTCAGGGGCGCAGTGATCTGCATCTGCACACAATGATCCCAAAGATTGCGCTGTGTTCACAGACTCTTCGGAGCAACAGTGGCTTTTCAAGATCTTTTAAACTTTTGCAGAGACCATGGACGCATCATCCAGCCCTGCCTGCAGCGAGTCGGTGAGATACATCATGTCGTGATAAATAACAGGAATAATGCTCAGTCAAGATTTATCACTTTCTAACACAATGATACTTTCCTCTTGTGTTATTATAAACCATGTATTCCTTCATAAACGTTCTCTTTTGTTATGACTATGTAAAAAAATGTGCTTTGAAAAATCATGACTGTCACAACTCAAATCTACAAAATGATGAGTTACTCATAAATGCTTTGCACAATCTTGACACAACATTGTATACATTCCTCTTCTATTTATTTGGTATGTTATAAATAATAAGCAGTAGTACAAATAATGGGGGATGAAAACCATAGATGAAAACTACGTGGGAGGAAGGGGAGGAGTTTAAAGAAGCACCAGCATGTGGTTTTGCAGTCCCCCACAGGAGACTAAATGCAAAATACAAATTCTTACATTGTTTCTATTTCCTGTTGTGCAGGTGTTCAGATGAGTATGCCCCCCCCTGGCTATATTCTTGTAATAATTTAAACCCACTCAATGCACTGATTCAGTAAGTCCTGCAGCCTGCTGATCACATTAACATGAATCACAAAGGCAATCATTGATTTTGATTCCAGTAATACAAACACTAGATAAAGAAGATTTCCCCCAAATCCCAATATGTCTAAAGGAAATGTTTAAATCGCAATAGGCAAACTTTTTAAAATGATGTAAACAATATGATTCCCTCTAATATGTCAGTCAGGTTACTAACAATTGTGAGCATTAAAGTACATTTAATGAATGACTTTATACTTCACTCAACTAGGTTGGTATATAATGACCTAACCAAACATACTGTATTACATAATAACAATAAAGCTTCTATTACTTTATTGTTATAATGACGCTAAAACATCAAACCCATTGAGTAAGGAACTTGAGGTTAACAACCTTTATTTAACACGTGACCCTTTACAAAAGGCACTGCCCTAATTCACGTTATACGTTTGTGAGTTTTTTCACTGTTACGACCAACTGTGATTAGCTAACATTGTGTATGACAATTAACAGAATAGAAAATAATAAAATGGAAATCTGGATATGCAAAAAATACCTTAATTGTAACGCTACAAGTCAGTGCAGCCCTGTTATAACCTAAAGAGCTATTCATTTCTTATCATTTATTCACAAATATTCAATAGGTTGTTCTTTTGCACGGAAACCTGTGGGTCATTGTGTTTCTGTGTGAAAGGTGGGCTCACAGTCCAGTTGAACCCATGCGGAAACCGTTATCATTTGACTTCTCCCTTATCAGATCAACAAACCATTATGTTACGTTATAACAGCTGACGATAGCCCCTGTAAATGAGTTTCTAGAGGAGATGAAATCGAGGTTGCTGAGTTGACGAGGGTTTCAACAAGGAAGCTGTTCAGTTTTAGCATCCTGACAATAAATACACATTTTCTTTGATTAAGTCTTGAACAGTTTTAATAATATAAAGTGGATTAAATCAGTAATTAATCAACATCATAATCAAGACGAAGACGTTTATTAATTAACCATACATATACCTAATGGGAGGATCCAATTTATTACATTTTTGTCCCAAACAACACTTTTTGTTTTCTTCGTTTAGTTAGAGAAAGATAAGACATTTAATTTGTGCACTACAAACTATTATCTCCATGATTGACTAATCTGCTGATTATAATTTTTTAATTAATAGATTGGTTGTTTAGTCTGTACAATATCAGAAAATATTGAAATTGTTCTGAATCTTGGGTAACATCTTAAAATGTCTTGTTTTGTCCGTCCAAATGTATTACGTACTGACATGGACGACTAAGAAAACATGTGTCTAAAAATATATTGTGTTTCCCTGCAGTGGCATCCATGTGGACTCCCCGCCCATCATCCCGTCTCTCATCACCAGCTACGCCCACGGCACGACCACCACCTCTCTACTCCACTCCACGGTAGGAGACTCCCTGCTGAGGACGGTGGAGCGCTTCCCTGACCGAGAGGCCGTGGTCTTCCTGCAAGATGGAGTCCGCAAAACCTTCGCACAGCTTCAGAAGGATGTGAGTTTTTTCTTCTCAAATTGTAGGTTGGATGTTGGAATGCCAAGAGACAAATACATTGTGGCCCTGTTTGCAATGCTTGTTTTTAGAAAAGGCCCAGAACCCTACACTTGGTGCTTGAATCCAAACATGGAAGTCCTGTGTTCATCAATGTCACCCTGCTTTATTTTCTTATTCTGCAGCCCTTCTGACTATGGCTTATTATAACAACTGCAGACTGCATTGGGATGTCTTGCAACAAGCAGATTTGCCCCAATGTACATGGAAAAAACAAAAAAATCTTCTAAAATAATTGCCTACCTCTTTAAGATGTAGGTCCACTTCCGAGTGCCTTTTTAAGAAACTTGTTCATCCAGCCATTGTTCTCAATGTTAATGTTTACACCATCATGGTATGATTGTACAACTCATTAAAAGTGATAGTTATGGGGATGGCATCACCTTCTCAAACTATTCCACAGCATTCACTCTAGACCAATAACATGTCAGCACCTGAACTCCAGTGAAAAGAGTTAGTATAAAGGTAATTGCAAAATGTTTGTAATTACATTTTACAGTTAAACATTTGTAAAGTAATCTTTAACCTAATTTTACTAACTTTACAAACCTGTTCCCCTCTCTCAATTAAAGCTGGAAGCAGGCCTTTCCATGCATCAATGAGTAATTAGCAGATAGAATTAACCACTAAATGGTTAATCAAATTTAAATCATCACAACCATGCCAACTGGGTTTAGTTATTGAAATGCTCCAAGGCGCCTTCATACATCACTTCGCATACAAAGGAATCATGCTTTGAATGCAAGAATGTATGGAATGATTTCGCCCTGGGTGTCAGCGCTCAGGTGAAATAGTGGATTCCTATTGGTGGAGGTTGTTGAGGCGACATACAACCTGAAACAAGATAACTTGCCAGTTCAGTCCTGTATAGTTTGTTAACTTTCACCCAGTGACCTTAAAAAGGGATACTGTTAATCTTGCAAAAAGAGAGCAGGAATATAATAATCAGAATGCAGCTTTCATGAAACATCTCTGCTGTTAATTCATTAAAAAAAGGTGTTGGTGCCTAAACATTAATGCATTTTAAACTACAAAGAGCTTTAAGAGAATTCATATTTTTTTGGAATACAGGATCAATTGTAGTTTACTGGTGACATGATGCATCAAAGAATTGTATCAAAATAATCCAAAGTCTTAGATGAATAAAGCGCCCTTGAGAATGTGTATCTTTATTTGATGGACTTGCATCGCTGCATGTGTTTTGTCAAAGTGACATGCTTTCTTTATCAATTCAAGTCAACAAACATGGTACAACTCTAAGTCACTCTACACACTTAAAACGCCTTTATTGTCATGGCATTGTCTTGTTTGACCTAAACACAAACACTGCCGCAATACAAGTATAAAAAAAATGTCAAAAACTATTGAAGTCCAGGAAGCGTTCCTACACAAACATTTTTTGGGAACACGTTTAACCTGATTATGTTGTTTCCTCTCTCTGTAGGTGGATCAGGCTGCAGCCGGGCTGCTGGCTCTTGGGCTGCAGAAAGGAGACCGGCTCGGCATGTGGGGTCCCAACACTTACGAATGGATCCTGATCCAGTTCGCCACAGCCAGAGCTGGCATTGTAATGGTGGGTCAAGGCTACAGCGTAGTGCATTAACAGGAAGGCATAAAGAATATTAGAGAGACGGTGACATAACTCTTTGTTAATGCTGTCAGGAGGATTTTATGGCTTCTATCTCTGGGCCTTGGAGCTCTTTTTTGTCCATAAACAGTTTAAAAAACATCAATGAGCAACATCATTAACATGATCACACACACACACACACACACACACACACACACACACACACACACACACACACACACACACACACACACACACACACACACACACACACACACACACACACTCTCTCTAGTTCATTTTGATTGAACATAAACTGTCCTGCTGCCACAAACACTCACTAGTTGATTCACAAACGAGGATTACTACATTATTGTTAATGATTAAAAATAATGTAAGTGGACCTTGTTACAAAGCTGGTAGACAGGAATCTACATCACAATCATATATTGCCTACAGATTGACCAGGTCGTAACTAGTTCCTTTCCAAAAACTGTAAGGATGTTCTCATATTTTATAGAAGGCATCAGGATTTCCCTTTTATAGCATAGGTCAATTTCTCCAACGCAAGACAATGAGAAAGGTTTTTTTTTAAACAGTAATTTTATTATGTGGTGTTATTAAGATTTAGAATCACCAAGAATACAGAGTTTTCATCTTTCCAGAATGTTTTGATATTTGGGCAGTCCCAGAAGCAGTGGAAAAGTGTTCCCTTATTAATATTACATTTTACACGTTGATCTGGAATATTCGCACCTAAGTGGTGGTACATATGTTCTTAACATTGTCATAGTTTTGGCTGTGGTCCATTTTAATCTCTAAACCTTCATTTTCTGCCGTCTGAGCTACTGTTAATGGTTTCCCCCCGACAGGTGTCTGTGAACCCAGCGTACCAGCTGCAGGAAGTGGAGTTTGCACTGCGGAAGGTGGGCGACTTTTACATACGTTTTATTGTTATGACACGCAGAGACTGTTTCACATTAAAGTGAATCATGTGCTGCTCTCTCCACAGGTTGGGTGTAAAGCTATCGTGTGCCCTACGGAGTTCAGGACTCAGAAGTACTGTGACATGCTGAGACAGATATGTCCAGAGATCGAGACGTCCACCCCAGGAGACATCAGGAGCGCCAGGTACAGCTGCTGGGGCTCACCAATACCAACATGTACACTCACTAAGAACTCCCTGCAAGTTATGGATTATCTGGAAAGAAATCATGTGAAAACGTCTATACTGTACAATTCATGTGCCCTCGCAAAATCTTATAGCGCTTTCCGTTATGCATTTATTACATTTTGGAACTCTGGGTATTCCAGGCCACAAATAATTGTCTATTTTTCACTGGATTTGGTTACAATTTTGACTGGACATCCCAAAAACCCTAATGCTAATTCGCAACATGAATGTAAATGGTAAATAGTTATCAAATAACTAAATAATAAAAATATGTTTCTGATATTAATGACTTAGTTATCTTGCTTAACTTCAATTCTGTTTTTTTGCTAAATCATGTGAGTGTTGTTTAAAGATTCTTCAGAGATACTGTCAGATCTTAAGCATTTTATTTTAGTTGCTAATTTACTTCCCACAGTTTGTTCAATATTATTTAAGAAGTTGTTTCCTGCACAAGCATTCCTTCAAAGTTGCCCATGACTCAATCCCGTACACACTACCAAAAACATGCGCCAAATGTAAAATAAATCAATTATCAATGCATTCTCGCTGCCTCTTGGGTGATGTCAAATTTCTAAATAGAGCTGCCCGCAGAGACGTATAATGCCACGTGTGAACAGGGCTTTAGACATGTGTCTCATGGAACAGTCTTATAGTCTGACAGAAGATACGCTACGATAGTCAGGCAGACCAATTTGAGAGCTGACTCTCTGTTCCCTCAAATAAATGTTGCTGCTTTAAATTCTGGTGTAGACAGTGCCTTTGATATTATTGGTGGTATGTAAAAAATGTCTTTGAGGAAATATGCCATGCTAGTGGTGATTTGAACTCCTGCCCTCAGTGTGTGAGGGCATGTAGCCTGATTCTACATTTACAGAAATATTAGTTAGGCTATACAGGAATCAGGGATTGATCAGTAGCATGCTTCTATTGCAGACAGACAGTCAAAGCTGAATATTGCTGTGTACCTTGGAGCACTTCAGTTTGAAAGAATTTACCCAGATGTTGTCTGTATGTTTCCCCTCAGACTCCCAGACCTCCGCTCTGTGATCGTTGTGGATAGTCGGCAGCCAGGTATGCTTCTCCTGGAGGACGTGATGCAGGCCGGCAGCAGCCAGTACATGCAGCAGCTCCAGGATCTGCAGAGGAAGCTGTCCTTTGACGACCCAATAAACATCCAGTTCACCTCGGTAATGGTTGCGTAACTCCTGCTGCCCTTAAAGCAATATTATGTAGCATTGTCATTTGCTGTTTTTAAGTTAGCCCCTCCTCGCTGTATCCATCTATCATTTGTTTTCAGCATTTTCCTGCATTCTTTACCTTTTTAAGGAAATTCAAAGAGCCCCATTGGGGTCAGTGCACGCTGAAACATGTTGAACACATGCCAAGTTTCCTTTCTTTCTGGCAGAATCTCCTGGGAGAAAGCGCACACTGGATCTAACTTTATATAGACTGAACAGAGAATATTTTAACCCTTGACATGATGTATAATGCTTGCACACTGACAAAAGTTGCACTGTGATCACATTTTGGACATGTTACACATAAAAGTGCACATAAAAGTAAGAAAAAAGGTTTTGCACAGTACTACATTTGAATATTTCTCTTATTCAGGTGACATTTCGGACCTCAGGCCTTCTACAAGATAATGATTTTTGACCTAAAGAAGGCCTGAGGGCTGAAATGTTATCTTAATAAAATAGAAATGCATATAGGGCCACAAAAGTCTTTCACAGTGTGCAAGGTTTTACTTTAATGTTATTATTTCTATTAGGACAAAGGTCAAAGTGATATACTTGTCATACTAATGATCAAACTATCAAGTGACGCTATTAAGAATACAAAAGAACACACTTTAGATACAATTTGTCATTGACTGAAGGTAGGCTTCACCATGTTCATAGAGAAATCAAGAAGCTTATCAGTAATCTTGAAGGACAGTATCAGACCTTTTTATGGTTTTCATTTATTTTCGTAATTATGTCTGTTACCAGGGCACAACTGGAG
The DNA here is from genome assembly GCF_000735185.1 of Notothenia coriiceps. Lineage (NCBI taxonomy): Eukaryota > Metazoa > Chordata > Actinopteri > Perciformes > Nototheniidae > Notothenia > Notothenia coriiceps. Next base: position 93,896 of record NW_011340752.1, read on the forward strand.
CTCCAAAGGGAGCCACGCTGTCTCATCACAACATCGTCAACAATGCCTATACCGTTGGAAAGAGACTGGGATACATCTGGAGGGTGAGTCTTTACACACAATATATCATCTTAGAGTTTAATTAAGGCCTTCTGATCAGTGAGCATATTTGAAGGCAACAGAAGAGGGTTTGAAGAATGATAACAGGGTATAGATGGAGTTCTGGATTGAAGATCCATATCCATAACAGGACCACAACCATCACTAAATGTGTGTGTAGTTACAAGTATTGCATGTGTATCAAAACTGGACACATTTCCTTTTCTGAACCATTTAGCTTCACTATTGTCCAAAAAATATGAAAAAGGCATCAATAAGCCACACACACAATGCCCTGCTGCCACAAATACTGTACTCATTCAACAAGGAAATACCGAATTTGATTAGCATGATCCTTTATACTATAGTCAGGGGTGCACATAACTGGTACGCAGGTACGCATGCGCGGCAACAATCTGAAATGCGTATTGTCTCTTGTGTCACAAAGCGCATTTGCGTACCGACCGACGTACTTGTGAAGCTTTTCCAGAAGGCGGTTAGATCACCGGACGACAGAGTTGGTCTCCATATGCACAGACGGGGCTGCTGTTAACGTCGGTCTGTACAACGGAAAACTAGGCTGCGGAGGGAGACTCCCCCCCCCCCTTCACTGGAGAACTGCGCTAAAACAGCTGATCACAACGGNTACGTTACGTACTACGTACTACTACTAGTAGTTACTAGTAACTACTACGTACACACTACACACACACACACACACACACACACACACACACACACACACACACACACACACACACACACACACACACACACACACACACACACACACACACACACACACACACACACACACACACAGAGACAAACCCCGTGCACAACCCAAAGCAAATTGGCTCCAACAGTTGTTATTAAGAAAACATGTATACTGTTACAATGCCATTTCAGTTATTTCACAAGACCCTTGAAAAACATATTGGAAAGTGCACACGTGCATTGTTATGTTGAAACAGGAAAGGGGCCTTCCCCAAACTGTGGATGGAAATGTGATAGTGTACTTTTGTCTAAAATAATAAAGGAGAAACATGCTTTTGCAAGCAGGGTGGTAGTTTATCAATACATTATGATGCATCATCCTCCTTCTTTTTAAATTGCCTCCCTAATGATGTCCCTTCTGCCTCCTGATATTGTCCCTCAGCCTCACACCCGGATCTGTCTGCCTGTGCCTCTGTACCACTGCTTTGGCTCTGTGGGAGGGGGGCTCTGTATGGCCGTCCATGGCGTCTCCTTGATCTTTCCCTCCGCTGGGTACGATGGAAAGGCCAATTTAGCAGCTATCGAGAGTGAAAGGTAATGTCAGCAATCCGTGGCCAGGTCCATTAATGTATTCTGGAGTCTTAAAAAGGATTATATGAAATTAGTAGGACAGAAAGCTGTTTGATCTTTAATATCCTGTTACTGCCTGTGATAAAGGATTTCATGTGCTTAAAATAATCCCCTTTCTTTCTCAAAACTGCTGTGAGAACTGGTTTTCAGACTTCTTTGGCTTACATTTAGAAATTATCCAACCGCAAAGTGCAAGCAAGAAGCAGTTGTGCACTAAAAATAATCTGCATATATATTTTTTATTTGAAAGAAAATCAAATATCTGGAAAGCTGTATGCTGAAAGGTTAGAGGGCTGGAAAAATATGCTTTACTGTAGCTTGTGTTTGCTCCAGCTTGAGGTCACATCTGCTGAGTCTGGTATGCATTAGTGTCGGATCCTGAGGGAGATCAGATATCACATGTTTTTTAGTCATGTACAAAGAGAAGAGAATCAACAAGAATCACTTGTAGGCAAACTCTAGCTTTAAAGGTCTCCTATTATACTGTTTTTCACAGATATATACAAAACATGTCTCTGAAGTGCTTGGCTCCAAACACCAAACAGATCATGCATTGTAGCATCCCATAAACCCCTCTGTTTCAGCCCTGTTTCAAAAGTGCTGATTCTCTGTCTGATACTTTAGATGAAAATAAGGAGCCCCTCCCCACGCTCTCACTCACAGGAGAAAATATAAACACAACCATGAGCTGATGGACCCTTCACAGAAATCTGCTGAAATATGGCTCAGCTGCAAACTCAAAGTCTGAAAAGTGAACCCAAAGATGAAGTCCCTTGAACCTGCCTTTCTTGTAACGGCCAGTAGGTGTGACTCTACTTGTAGCATAAAAAAAGTTAGATTTTTGTTTTAAAAAATGATCTTACCTTTCACTTGATTAATAGCAGACTACCTTGTAATTAGCATGTTGCTAACGTCCTGATTTGTAAGGAAGAGATGCTCTTCTTGTTTGCATCTTAGAACTTTAACAATTAACAGTTACTTTTCACTTAATGAAATTTAATTGTAACATTTTGGTTGAGTAGAAATGTCTTGTTCAGCATTTGGCTGTACTGAACTCTACAGTGGTGCAGCTTCTGGTTCCAAAAATCGTGATAGCCAAAAGGCCAAACGATGATTCAAAACGGACTTCCTTAAATCCTGTCCATTTATTCTGCTTGTGACAGGCTTATTATATTTCATTGCAAAGGCATGTTGAGTACCAGACATATCAATACATGCTACTGTAAATGCTTCATGCCAGTTTACTTTAACATCTGTCGTCAAATGAATTACTGATGAATATGATTTTTGATATCCGCGCTTTCGTTCTTCATCTGTAATGGAATGTACTGTAGGGTGTATCAGAAAGCATGCCGATACACCCTACAGTACATTCCATTACAGATGAAGAACGAAAGCGCGGATATCAAAAATCATATTCATCAGTAATTCATTTGTGTTAGTGCTAAGCTCACCAGCTGCTGGATGGAGCTTCTAATTTAGGGCAAAGGTATGAGAGGAGTATCGATCTCCTTATAACTCTTGGCAATCAAGCGTTTTTTCCCAAATTGTCAAACTTTGCCTTTGACCTAAATCAAACGCGAAAGATAAGAGCGTTCTGTTCTCACACACTGACTCTCTTTACATTCACTTTGATGTGACTTAAAGGTGGGGTAGGTAATTCTCTTCAGAAACACTTTTTGTTATATTCCATGGAATGCTCTTAACATCCCGATAGCAATGAACACATTAAATGCTTTGACAATAAATACATAAAAAAACATCCAGTCATTTTAGCTGGCCCGGCTAAAGTAACTGGATGGCCTACCTGCCTGTCAGCCTTCCATCTGTGCACAAATTTATCTCGTGCCCTCATTGGCTATGTGCGCGTTCGTGTGTGTTGGAGGAGGGGCTCTATAAGGAAGTCTGAAGGAAGAGGCAGATTTTCTTCGGCTGCGTACTTTCAAATTCTAGCGCATAGCACATATTTTATGTTATATTAAAAATAAGACATGATATTTTTATAACATGTTGAAATAAATTAGAAAGGAACAAATAATAGCATGTTGTCACATTTTGTAAAGTGTCTCCTTAACGTGAGGAAATCAGCCAGGAAAACAGCCACAAACTCATTGTAATGCTGGATTTATTATCTAAAATAAATGTGTTTTATTTCTATTTGTTCTCACAGGTGCACATTCATCTACGGCACCCCCACCATGTATGTTGACATGATTTGTCAACCAGAATTGGCTAAATATGACTTGTCATCCATTGAGGCAGGTAAGCAAAATGCTGATATTCTGCTATGGATGGACAAAAGAAGTGACCGTTTGAGGATTCATTGTCTTTTCCCTGCCAATATCTAGTATTCGTTTGAGAATATTGAAAAAAGTGATTGCCTTGGATTTAACATGCTTTTCTATTTGTTATGTAGGCATCATGGCTGGCTCCCCTTGTCCTCGAGAACTTGTGAAGAAGGTATTTTCTGTGATGAACATCAAGGAAATTACAGTAAGTCAAAAGTACAACTATTACAAATAATAAAAAGTACAACTATTACAAATAATAGTGTTTTTAAATTTTTATTATAGATAATATAAATCAAAACAACTGATCAGAAATTCAGTTTAAGTTCCCAAAAACGATTCAGCTTTCACACACTAGGGGGAAACAAATCATTAAGAAAAGCCCATTAGATTGAGCAAAAGTATGAATATAGGTAAATCCTGTTAGACATCTTAAAAAGAAGTGTATATTTAAGACAAACAGAAGACATGATTTTGTAAAAGGTTTATTGGATGGTAACCCTTCCAAAAGTCAAGGAACTGTGAAGATATTGAATACACATTAGGCTATAATGCATAAAGGCAACAGTCGGTAACATATTGCAAGAAATGATTTACTTTTTCTTACACTTTAAATAAAGGTAAAGTATATATATTATATTTCTGCTTTATAGTAAACACAAAATAACACAACGCAATCATCTTTTCGGATTAACTGTTTGTTGTCTACATTCTTAGCCGTGCCAAATACAAACTATATACAGTTTTAGTTTCTTTGGGGTAATACAAAACCATCATACAGGGAAAATGGCACTAAGAGAAAGACAAAATATGATAATTGTGTCCTGTGATTCACGCTATAATTCTATCCAAATATTTCGCACTTAAACCTCTTTAAGAAATAAGTACTCTTTATCTCTTTTTTATTTATCTTTTGGTCACTTTTACAAAGTATTGTTAATGGGTTAGTGGGTTTAAAAATGACATCAAGCTGAAAAGAGGATAACCAATTGTTGATACCTGTTTGAGTGACACTAAGGTATTTCTCTGCCTCCTAATCTTTTTTGGAGCCGAGGGTAAAACAGGTAACCGCCAAAATAACCAACCCAGTCTCACGGCATTTCATGTTATAGTCACGAAATGTATTTAATCTATTGATTCGTGTTCATCAACACGATTTTTTCATTTTTTTCATTTCACACAGAACGATTTTAAAAGTAATGAATTTTATTGGTAGTATGTTTCGTGCCTGCACCACGTCTTTTTGTCCGGTCGGGTCTTGGAATACCAGAAGCTGTGTGGTTCATAAAAACATTTTCTTATTCAATATCTTACCCTAAGCCTATCCCTTTTATTTTAAATTGTATAATGTCTGAGTTTTTTTGCCGTCCGCGAGGTAAATAAATGGGGCTCAGAGCCTCAGAATACTGAAATCTGTGTTTCTTCTTTTTTTTTCTTTCTTCTAATTTGCTATTATTTGGTGCAGGCACGAAACATACTACCAATAGAAATACATTGCTTCTAAAATCGTTCTGTGTCAGAATACTGAAATCTGTATTTTTTTAAATCTCTTTTTCCTTCTAACCCTTTTCGTGTGACATGAAAGAAATGCGAAAATCGTGTTGGTGAACACGAATCAATAGATTCATTTAGTGACTATAACACGAAATGCAATGAGACCGGGTTGAAATAACGGAGATTCATTATTTTTTATATCAATAATTAATCAAAGATAAAGAGTTTAGTTCATTTCATAATGTTTTAACTTACCAAAGTATCTGTTAATGTTGATAACGTAGGTTTTCAGGTATTGCTGGGGTATTTTGTCACATCGCAAACAAGCTAGGCTAGCTGTATCCCAATGTTTACAGTCTTTGTGTTAAGCTAACCAGTAGCTGTAGCTTAATCTCACTCTCTGTAAAACAGTGATTAAGCCTTTATCTTCTATCTATCTTAAAATGTTGAACATTTCCTTTTAGCTTATCTAGTTTGAGTTTCATGCTAACCAAGACTTTAAGTTATCCTCAAGGCAAGCATTCAAATATTCTCATTTTCACCATGTATCCTGTTCTCTGAACCAGAAATAAAAGACAAGATTTTTGTCTTTAGTGCTTTTTGTAGCATTCAAATACACAAATGCATCTTTTATTTAGTTGGTAACCTGGATGTTGCACATTGCTAGTTCATTCTTACTGTATGTGTGCTTCTTTTATATAAATGAAGGAAAACACATGTAAAGTTATGTCTCAGGTCTATAAAGTTCTTAATTTGTCCGGTGTGAGCGCCACAGACGGAGAGCAAAGGTAAATAGGAATGTTTTTGTCTGTGTTTACACTAGGGACAATATTTGGCAGATGAATCGAGGGACAGCTTTGAAGTATAATGAGTCAGCATTTATTTTAGTTGCATGTGTAGCCAGCCACCTGGACAGGCTCCTCTTCAGCGTCTCCTGTGGAAAGACACAAAATGGACAGCCAAATGAAACACAGACCCCATGACCTGGACTCTGTGTACTGAACCCCAGGGCCAACACGGAAAAGTTAAGCTGGGGACACAGGGCGGGACACACAGTTCTGTGGTTAGAGAGAGAGAGGAGGGAAAAAACTGCACCATGCAAAGCCTACTGCCGCCCACTCCAACACTAAGTTAAACCTCATGTGGAAGCGTCTGATCCAAAATCGCATCGCACCGGAAAACCTTCACACCAAACCATCCCAGCATGTGATTAAGCACTCAACGAGAGGAAAATAACTGCACCTCAGGCAAAAGTAGCTATCAGTGAGGGTGCCACTTCCCAGCCTTTAACTTCACTTTCATTTCACCTCATAGGTCAAGTGCCTCCAGTCACATATTTCCAAGGGAAGTTTTCAAAAACAACAGAAGAAAACTGTATTTATTTTTAATTATACTGATTTTAAAGTACCATTTGTAAGATTTGCACATATTTCTCTTTGCTGACTCCTATGCAATGCTAAACTACCCTAACTTGTTTAAGACAAGTTTAAGAGGTTTAGAAAAAAACCTCTTAAACTTTAAAAAAGCTCGCTCATATAAATGTTCCATATTTGATCTTCGCTAAGAAATGTTCAAGCACAACTCCCTGTGTGACCAGGGTTTTTTAGTCCTTATGCTAAACTAATCTTATTCTGGCTTTAGTCTTATATTGTCAATAGTTTAGGTCTGCAACTTCTATTTTCATTGATTTTTTTTTCTTGGTTACAAGATTAGATATTTGGATCCATTCAATTTTAGGGAATGGTAAACAAATGTTGGACCCAAGATGGCGTCCTAAAAATGTAATTATCTGTCGAAAACTCAAGTTATTCCGTCGAATGTCATAGAAAAGTGTGGGAACCAGAAAGTACTCATGGAATCAGATCGTTTTTACCTTTTTTTTCTCTTCAAAATCACTTCAACCGATTATTCAATTATAATAAAGAGTTGCTGATTATCTTTAAATAGTTGATCAGGTCAGTTTGTAAGATGTGGAAATGAAGTTGTGTCCTTGGCGTGTCAGGTGGCAGTTACCTCTACTACTGCGAGTTACGTCGGCCCTTTTTGTTTTTCTTTGACTTGACTTTGCAGCCACTCAAGGCGGTGCTGTCTATCACTTGCTTTCCTTTCTGCTGAGGGGGAGATGCACACACTGCCTCTGGACGATTGCGACTAGAGTCCATCCACCTGCAAGTAGACACCAGAAGAGAGTTAAGTTTGAGCTGCCGGTGAGGCTGTATCGTCTTGTTTTTAAGGTGCATCTCTTACCTCCGCAATGGAGCTAGCTGGCACGTGCAGCCCCACGGGTTGTTAGTGAGGGTCAGGTTGGTGATGGCGATGCTGCTTAAATTCAGGCTTTTGGGAAGGAACTTTAGCTTGTTGTTGTCCAGGTTCAGTGTCTTGATTGCAGTCACACCAGTGAACGCACCGTCAGAGAACTAGAAAAAAAAGAGACATTACAAAAACCATTACGCCTGGCTTACATAAACCAAAACTTCGTGTGTGTGTGTGTGTGTGTGTGTGTGTGTGTGTGTGTGTGTGTGTGTGTGTGTGTGTGTGTGTGTGTGTGTGTGTGTGTGTGTGTGTGTGTGTGTTTGCGCGCGCGTCCTCCTGGTAGGATTATAGTGGACTGTATCGAGGAAGGAATCAACAGCAGCGTCCGACATGGCTGCTCCAACGTTACAACAGCGGTGTGTGTGTGTGTGTGTGTGTGTGTGTGTGTGTGTGTGTGTGTGTGTGTGTGTGTGTGTGTGTGTGTGTGTGTGTGTGTGCTAACCAAGAGCTTATCTCGCATACAGTAGGGCCCATCAGTCAGTGACTGTATGCTCAATGAACTCTTCTGGTTTCTGTAGATTATAAAAAGATAAAGGTTTTCTGACTGTTTTATTTATCGCTGAACTGCTTTCTCCTCTTAACTGGTAGGTAGGGGACGCAAGTGATCGACAATTAGAAAAAGGATAAAAAACGAGCATTGCTTATTGTCTATTGGAGGCTACATTTTGGCCTTTACCGTGGTTTAAAAACAGACACGCGTCGAAACTTTTTGTGTCATTTTGAATGGGAGCTTCTGCAGATATATTATATGCAAGATATGTTCTTATTCACTAAAGTTAGACATAATATGAGGTGTTTAAATCTAGTTTTTCCTATTCCTTGTCGGCCATCTTGACTGTAAGGAAGCTGGGAGCGACAGTTGAGTGAGATTTAACTCCTTTTGTTTGGAACGGTAGAGGGGGAAACTCCTGGTGAACACCTGAACACTGTTGAATGGTGTTTTCTAGTTTCTTTTTTGTGACTGGCTGAATTGTTATAGCACCATCTTATCATATGCTCATTCCAATGTATAAGCAATCAGCTACCATGCAAGGTGCTGGCATGGCCATTGATCTTGGGATAAAACAAGAGTCCTTATTGGAAAAAAGTACATGAATCGATGCAAACCTTTCTTAAAGCTATTGTAGTTCTGAGCTTATAGTGCATGCAGTGTTGATATAAACATGCTTCACACAGACCAACACATATCCTTGTGTGTGTCAGTCAAAGCAGAGTTGGGGAATCTCTCCACTGTTTCTCTAGCATGAAAGCCTCCTCTCATCCTTCCTTCTGCTGCAGCACTTATGTAAACACTGACGGTCACTGCCCTGCGTTTTTCCATGAGCATCTGAGACTGCGAGGGTGCTAAAAGCTTCAGAGAGGTGCGAGGTGAACCCATCTCAGCGTGTCAAGTTTTGTGAAGGAAGAGGGAGAGGAGCCGAGCTTTGAAGGGTTGTTTTTATGCGAGCCTGGAGGAGATGAAGCTGTTTGTAAATTTCCACTGAAGAGCGACGAGCAGCCCAGGCTCTGGTATTTTGAAGCAATGGAAGATGGATGACTTCCAGAATGGCCGGGGTGTTTTCGCTCTCTGTCGTCTCCCTCTTTGCCAGGAAGGCTTGCAAAGGGCCCAATTGTCCATTCAACTGGGGCGATGGTAAGCTAAAAATACTCCTCTTCATGCACTGTGGAACACCCTGCCTCTATTTACCTGTCTTCTCTCACCCCTCCTGACCTGTTTACAAGACCCTCTCGCTGAAAGTAGAGAACACACCTTGCTGAAAATAACACTTGTGTAATAATTAGATTTGGACATGCTTGGCGGAGGTCCAGCAAACAAAACAACTCTAAAAATATCTGCATTTGGCTGGAAAATGGTCTTAATCTCGCGCCACTCGCCGCCTCCTGCTGCTTCCACCTGGCTCTCACACAGTCCCAGCGTGAGAAGGTTGTTGTTTTACTCCATACCGTGGCACAGGTACACTCAAATATTGGATTAACCTCAAGCATGAAGCAAATGTGCACTCAGGAATGTCTGTGAATGTGTGGTATAGCATAGAGCTCGTACTGTATGTACGCTCATACTGAAGCTGTGTAGGATATGGTGGAATAGATGGATGTTGTACAGGCTGGAAACATGTGTCTCGTGTTTCTGATATCTGAACATCATGTCGTGATAAAAACTCAAACCCTGGCTAAGAGTCAAACGTCAATATGTGGCAGATTTTAGTGTTCATGCTCCACCAGGGTTGTTTTGCAGTTTGATTTGTTTGTCAGCAGGATAACGGAAAACACTTCTGGCTCGATTTGAAGTAGCATGGGCCAAGGAAGAACGCATCAAATGTTGGAGCTTAACTGAATAAGACGCACACTTTTTTTAAATTATGGAAAATTATTGCTAACTGCCTTTCTATAGATGGATCTATAAAATGGATCCTGGATATCTTGGAAAACATCAGCTTCAGTGTCCTATGGAAGTACAATTATGAAGTGCCTTGTAGCCGCCTTACTGTACGTATTAAAAGTTAAAGGTTCGGTTCACCCAAATTCCCCCGCAAAATACGTATTGTTTATTGAGAGTTTGATTTAATGCATATGTTTGCTAGGTATTCTTGTTTTGTTTATTACTTATACACCTTTTTATTATCTAATTGAACTGTTTTTTATTTTATTTATAATTTATTCTTAACATTTTCTGAATCAATTATCATTTTTGCATATAAAAGATTGTTCAAGTTACATTTTTGAAATATGACATTTAGCAGCCTAAAACCCAAAGATATTCAATCCTATTAAATAGGGTAAAGCAGCAAAATGCAGGTTGTTGGAGAAAGCTTCAGACATAAAACCAAAACGATTTATATGACTATACACCAACAATTTTATGTGATCATACCCTTTAAAACATGTGTTTCATGAAACAGAATTTCATGAGCGATAGTGTAGTGTTTGTCTAGTCAAAATAGATCTGACTTTCTATCCAGCCAAATAGAGACAAAGCAGGATGACATACTGTAAACCAACTATTCCATACTTTTCAGTCACAATATCAGGTTCTAAAATAATGTAGTAATATGTCTATGGTAGAAGCATCCATTCACACACATGTAGGCACTGTGTGATGCTGTTGGCTGCAGATAAGGGGGCGTGGATCGTTGGCGCGCCCATACATGTATATATGCTGATGGAATATGGTGGAGACTGGTTTGCCAGACCAAAACAAATAAACCAATATGAAGACACACACTACAGTAAAGCATAGAGACCTTTTCATGAGATGAACTGATTTTAAACGTTTTTTTATCTAAAATATATCACCATGAAACTTCCCTAGATGATTACTTTTAAAGTTATTATGTTTAAATATACAATCTAAGGAAAACATATCTATAAGGCAGGCTCAGTATCTCACCCTAGTCTCTAGTCTAGTAAATACCCAGTAAAACCACAGACTGACCTTCTCCAGCCCCATGTTGTCCAGGTGTAGCTTCTCCATGTAGCGACCAAAGCTCTGGAAGGCGATGTCTGGGATGGTCTTCATGGGGTTCTTCCCCAGCGTCAGTTCCTCCACCACCCGCAGTTTGCTCATCGCCGCGATGGGATAGGTGGACAGCCTGTTCCTCTCCAGGTGGAATATAGCCAGATTCTCCACCTCGTCCAGAGAGCCTGGCTGCAGCGTGGTCAGCTCGTTCCCGCTCATGTGCAGCCAGCGCAGGTTTTTGGCCCCCGTAAAGGTCCCCGGGCGCAGCTCCCGGAGCCGGTTGTCGTCCAGCTGCAGGATGAAGAGGTTGATCATGGGGGAGAAGACGCCCTTGGCGAGGTCGCTGATCTGATTCCCATCCAGGTAGAGGTAGGTGAGCTCCGTCAGGTCATTGAAGGCGCCGGGCTTGAGGCTGCTGATCTGGTTGTTGGACAGGTAGAGGTAGATGAGCTTCTTCAGCCCCTTGAAGGCCTGGGACCCGATCTCCCTCAGCTGGCATTGCTGCATGTGCAGAGAGATGAGGCCCCTGCTGTTGGTGAAGGCCCCTGTGGGGATGCTGCCCAGGCTGTTCCTCTGCAGGTTCAGCAGGCGGGTGACCTCAGACACCCGGGGGATCTTCTTCAGCCCCACGCTGTCACAGATCACGTGCTGAAGGTCCCCGTGGCAGTGGCACAGGTTTGGGCACTGGCCCGGGGCTCCCTGCACCGCGAGGCCCAGGACCAGGATGGAGGTCCCAAACAGCAACCAGCTCACACAACGCATGCTGACGAACTCGCTGATTTAGTAAGAATGTTTTCCGGTTATGTAGCAGAAGAAGAACAAGCTGATGGTCCTGTGCAAAGTCTCCAATAGAAGATCTCTGAAGAAGAAGAGCTGTTTGTGTTGAATCAGACGCAGAGAGAAGGAGAGAAAAGGTGAGGGACCGAGCGAAGGTGGGCGATGCACTTTGAGAGGAGGATGGCCGGTCAACAGAGCACACAGCACTATTTATAACATTTACTTGAGGAAAAAAAAAACCAGGAGGGCTTGCCAGAGTGTTGGAGTGAGAGGTTTGCAAGAGGAAGTCAAGTGTCTGTGAGAATTTAACCCTGAATGAACAGGAGGACGACACGGACACAGGCTCACTCTCTGCTGCATTTCTGCAAAACACGAAGGAAGGACTGACTTGCTGCTGGATGCACATGATAAACTGATCAATGATGAGAGAATTACACATGCTTAGTCCGAGAGTTGTCAAAAAATATAGATTTATCAATATAGAATAACTCAGTGAAATGTGTTCTCTGCTTTTAACCCATCCTAGTACCAGGAGTGTAGTACTAGGAGCCACTAGTGGGCAGCTAGCCCGTGGAACACATTGGTACAGGCAGATGTTTCTCTTTCTTCTCTTAGCCATACTTTTGCTAAAAGAATGAGGATATTACTCAAAAACGTTTTGTAGACGATGTCTCCATAAAGCCCATAAGAATTTTTAAATATGTTTTCAAATGAATTGATCTCAACAAAAATAAAATAATATTTAAAGAAGAAATGCATGTTTTGTTTTTTTACATGCATTTACTTGCTTTTCGAATACGTTGCAAAGAGGCTTTAGAACATGCACGCTACCTCAAGAACACTATTTTTATTCATGCAAAAAAGTCTGAATTATTGTAAATGTTCAGTACAGTAATTAAGCTGTTGTCTGCTACTCTCAGAATAATAAAAAATAGCTCAAAATGTTAGAGCCTTGCTATATTTAACTTATTATTTTTATAAATGTAAATATTCCTTTTTCAATGTATCATATCCAGAGTCCAGGATCATGACCACACTGCTCTTCTAGTGTTAGTTTACAGGTGAAAATCTCACAACGTGGCAGGTCAGACTCGATGTGTGCGGTGCCAGACGTCTCTATTGTTTTTCAGTCTGCGGTGGCAGGAAAGGAGCCGCTCCTGTGCAGCTGCTCTATAACCCATAATAGTCTCCAGATGCCTGGCCAGCAGTGAAATGCTGTTTCAGGTCCTAACAATTGCAGAAAGATACTTACAAAGGAAAGTTTTTAGATGCCACTTTACATTCCTCTGCGAATTATTTCTTTTGAAATGAGTGCGGTATTATGTAATGGTCCGTTCAGTCAAACCTGTGAGTACTTAAAGGAATACTTCACCCCCAAAATTACTATTTTTGTATCAATTACTCACACCCCTTGTTACCTTGAATTCTTGAGGAAAAGTTAGTTATTTATCGCATTCCTTCACGATGAGCGAATTATCAAAAAACATTGAAAAAAAATTGCGTCCGCTTTTAATAGCAGCAAAATTATATTAAAAAAAATCCATTATGGAACTGTTACACAACTCGTACACTACATCTTTGGTTAAAGGGGCCCTATTGTGCTCATTTTCAGGTTCATCTAAGTATTTTGTGCCTCTCCTGGGACATGTCTCCATGCTTTAATGTTCAAAAAGCTCTTTATTGTTCTCATACTGCCTGTGACGCAGCACCTCTTTTCACCCTCTGTCTGAAACCAGAGCCCAGTCTGCTCTGATTGGTTAGCTGGCCGGCTCTGTTGTGGTTGGTCACCCTGTTAGCCTAATATGTACAATGTGTTTGAGTGCTAGCCAATAGAAGCGTGGGTGTTACATAGTGATGTCACTATGTTACTGAAGTAAACAAAGGAGTCCAATGGAGGTGTTTCAGGTAGGGGGGGAGTGTGTGGGAGAGAAACTCCCTCTGGAGGGAACACAGGGATTTGAGCCTTTGCAGACCATTTACATGCACTAAAAGCTATATAACCCACTACAGGAAAGGGAAAAATCAAAACCATAATAGGGCCCCTTTAAACCAACCTGATTTACTTTAATTCAACAAAACCTCTCTTTGTTTTTGGATTCTTTGCTCACTCTGTAGACAAGTTGTCTTTAAGATTTCTAACACACGACTGGTTTATATAAAAACAATCATTTTGAAGGTGTATTCCTTTAAGGTGATCACAGGTTTCAAAGGATTGAGTCACTTCAATTATAGCAATTGCAGCAGGACTTTGGAAACTTTTTGGGTCAGATTCAGGTCCTGCATTTATAAGATGGATGGACCCATACAGGATAAGGAATCTAGAGTTTACTTAACAAATCTAACATTTTAATGAGAATATCATCTCCTCCCAGATTTTCCAGGTAAAGTTCTCCGCTTCTAAAATGCCCTGCAGGTCCTGTCTACAATCCCTCACTGAGCACAGCAACACATCTCTCTGGAAAAAGCTCAATCATTTCCTTTTTAATAATGTAAAGGACAAGCAGAAAGTCTCATTTAAGTAAGGAAGTTCAGTAAATATGGTGATGGTCAAAAAATATCTGTAACCATTTTGTAAGGCGATTAATCATTTGAGTAGTGCTTAGGAACACATGCCAAACACTTGGTTGTTTATTTATCCTGCGTGGCTTTATGATGTATTTTTGAAACCGTGTACTGTACAACATGATAAAATACGCAAGCACTGAAGACATTTTAGAAATTAAAAGAAGAACTATTTTTATTTGTCTGCCTTTTCATTGGATCTTTTATTATATCTTTGTGTGCTATTGTGTTTTGGTTTTAATGCATCACTGTTGAGCCGTTTGAACTGTGTTTTGTGTATAAAAGGAGCCATGTAAACAAAGTTATTAATATTGTTATTCTTTTTTTGTGATTGACAGATTGGATACGGCACCACAGAGAACAGCCCTGTCACGTTCTGCGCGTTCCCGACAGACAACATGGAGAGGAAGTCTGAGACCGTCGGCTGCATCCTCGACCACTTAGAGGTACGTCAGACATCATGTACAAAATACATTATTACATTACCAGTCAAATTAGGTTTTGAGGTTTTTTGCTTGAGTATTTTCCATATTATGTTACTTCTTTCCACAACAACTCAGAAGAGTCTAACTCAATACAATTGTTCAACAACTTTAGTTACTTCATAGATTCAAATCTTAACAACAAACTAACACATTTATACAAATATGACAAACTCTCCAACATTACATAAAGTAGGTCAAATGTACTCCGTCAGCTGTAACATCCAAAAGCTGTTTGTGTTAAAGCCTCAGTTGTAATATTAAAATAATTAGATTTTCGTATTATAATACAAACTCTCTAAAAAGGGCCTTTACCACCCAACAAGTACTTTCATATTTGAAGTACATTTTGTTACAACATTTGTACATTTACTAAAGTGAAGCCTTGAATGTTACATAGGACTTAACTTGTAACCACTACACTGTGATATTGTTGGATTAACTTGTGTAAAGTTCTGAGTACTTGTCATGTAGCAGAACTGTGGAAAAAATGTGGTCTAAGTGATAGTTGATGTTTGAGTTACTCAGAAATGTCTGAACCCCTTCTATTTTCACACATTATTCTCAAGAGCTTAGACAAAGAAGAAAACTCTAGATGTGGTGTAAAGCAAAAGATTTGCTGCAGACAAATCTTAAATAACAAAGTCGAGAAGAAGTATTTAAATCTCAAATCAATGCCACAAATAATTCAGGATGTTCTGGAAGCAAAGAAAGTTGTTTCTAAAAAGGTAGAAACTGAGTGTACATATATAAAAATGACATGGGTTGTCACACATGGATTGTCATACCATAATTCCTTTGTGTATTAAATAACTAACATATAATGGTATGCTCCACAGGCTAAAGTGGTGAACCCTACCACAGGCCAGGTGATGCCGCTGGGGGAGACGGGGGAGCTCATGATCCGAGGGTACTGCGTGATGCTGGAGTACTGGGGGGACCAGGCCAAAACAGACGAGTGCATCTCTAAAGACGGGTGGTACAAGACCGGGTGAGAGGGAGCTGTCGGTGTATAGCTTGTTTTTATTTTAAAATGTTTAAATCACATTTATGTCATCCAGTTGCTGATGTTTGAACGTTCCCTGCAGAGACATCGGCAGCTTGGATGCGTTCGGCTACTGTAAAATCGAGGGCCGGATCAAAGACCTGATCATCAGAGGAGGAGAGAACGTTTACCCTGCGGAGATCGAGCAGTTCCTGCACACACACCCCAAAGTCAAGGAGGCCCAGGTGAGCAGAAAACATGACATAAACAAAGTCATAGATTTAAATAAAATAAAATAATTCACACTTTTGTCCAGTTCAAGTAATTCATGTTAGAGGCTGTTTTTTGCATTAATATGGGTCTGTTTTTTTTTATTTGTTAACATTTAAACAATGTTCTAATTGAAATATCATCCTCCTATTTTGGATATATAATTAACTTTTCTTAAGTTTATTTCTTTTTATCAGGAAATATTAAGGGTTTTGACCTTTTTGTTATTTATGTACTGTTAAATTAAAATAAAAGATGCAGTCTAATAGAAGTGTTATATTTTCTGCTGGCAAAATGCAACACAAGACAACATACTACAGCAGTGTAATGCCCAACCTAAAGCAAAAATAAAATAGGTAAGAAAACATCTTAATGTTTCTGTGATGCACCAGAAACAATGCTTCTCTCTTTTGCTGCTGCAGAGCTACATTTGTTTTTGTTTTTGTTTTCCTCCCCAGGTGGTTGGAGTTGAGGATTTACGGCTGGGTGAAGAAGTGTGCGCTTGCATTAAACTGGCAGATGGAGAGGACTGCACTGCAGAGGAAATCAAAGCTTACTGCAAAGGACAGGTGAGGCCCAGTGTCCTTTATCATGTTTTATAACAAGATGTCATATTTAAACCTTGTGCCTCACTTTGGACATGTGTGGCTTTTAGATTTTTTTCCTTTATTTTGGCTGTTTTGGAAGTTAAACCTCAGCATCCTATAATGAGTCTTGGATAAACTAGGTACTGATTATACAGACAGCTGGATACTTAACGACAGAAAATTCTCCATTGAACTTCTCCTCCCATTGCCATTTCAATGTTTTCTCCAGGCTTCAGCATTGTACTTTTTACAATTTTTCCACCAGATTGAGTCATTTCTATTTTTTTTCTCTCTGTGGAAAATACACATCAGGCAAATGGTGTGTTATATTCATTGACATATCCCAGAGTCTGGAGAGAGAGAGAGAGAGAGAGAGAGAGAGAGAGAGAGAGAATGAGAGAGAATGAGAATAATTAAGAATAATTAAAATTATTTTACAAAAAGCAACAGTTTGTTTACAAACTAACATTTAAAGGATTAAAATGGTGAAAATCAAGGAATACTAAGTAGTTTTCATGATGACTGAAGACAGTGAAAAGTGAATATTATTATTAATATATGAAATGTTATAGCAGTTTCAGGAAGGGGACATATCCTTTAAGGATACTAGAGCAACTTTTTTATAGTGAGGCACTATAAGGGTTAAAGATATTTCTTCCTCCCAAAAATGTTGAACAACTCTCTCCATCTTCACCCTATAGATTGCACACTTCAAGATTCCCCACTACGTACTTTTTGTGACCAGCTACCCGCTCACCATCACTGGAAAGGTAAGAGCTCATACATTCCAGAAATGTATAAATGACAATGTCAAACAAGGTTTATATTTCCAGATCGATTATAGTCTGTGATAAATGAAGTTCAACACAAGACCTGGCCTCAAGTTCTTGTGTTTCTCTCCTGGGATGCAGTTAGAAGTAATTCACTGTAGACATGGTGTTTAAACAGGCTGCCCTGAGCGCCCTGAGACAGGAGGGAAGGGGAGCTATTAGGTGGTCTGCACGCACAGCGCTCTGTTACATCCACCCTGAGGGGCGCGGGCCCCGTCCCAAAGCAGCGTATCAGATCAAACCAGCCCTCCGCCTAAAGTCACTTTTAGGAGAATCCACTCAGTATTAACAGTGCTTGCAAATAGTCCTGGCTACAAATTGTCAACACTGGTCTGCAGAATAGTTTGTCCCATAAATAAGTGACGCCTTAATATCTCAGAAAATGTGAATCCCACCTCTCGAAAGCATTTGAACAAAAATGATTTGCTGTCGCTGACAGTTAGATAAGAAGATTGAATATTATAGCAATTACAAGACAACGCAACTCATTTTGAGACGTCAGCTGGAGTACTAAAGCCATTTTCTAACATCATGTAATATTATAAAATACATTGAGATTTTATGTAAATCTGAGAAAACTGATGATTATGATGATGATGTGGGATAAATACTTGAGGCTCATCATCCCATCAATCTAAATATTCTGTTTATCATATCTCATCATTGGTTATCATTATCTTAAAGCCTTCCTGCTCTTTGATTCAAGATTCAAAGGTTTTAATGTCATATGCACAAAGCTACTGCGTAGAAAATCTTCTGACCCGAGCTCCTCCAACAATGCAACATAGTTATATGATCAAATAAAACAAATAGTGCAAGAATTCAATATACATGTAAATGGAATATGATATATACAACAACAGAATGTAAATCTAAATAGTGTACAGTAAGATTAAATTAAATACTGTTAATTAAAATTATAACTATTTAGATAAATTGTGCAACATTCTCGTAAAACATTAGCGCTGCAACTAAATTCTACTTTAATTATTTCGTTTATCTGCCAATATTTCCCAACAGAATCTGCTTACCATCAATTCTGCCACTCATTAAAAACATATTATTTGTGATGTGTTTAAAGGCAGGTTTTGTCACCTTTGGACGAAGTTACACCAGCTTGTCTATAATCGATAATGAAAATAAAGCAAATGATTTTCTGTAGATTTGCATCCGTCCCATCCCTGAAGGTGGATACTTTTGGAACAGTTTTTATTATTCATTATTTTACAATGTTTAAATGGTAAGGTCCATTCACTCTCTTCTCCTTCAGTGCAACTCACAGCAAACTCTTCTTTCAGATCCAGAAGCATTTACTGAGAGAGGAGGCGGAGCAGCAGCTCGGGCTGAAGAAGGACAACTGAACTGTTCATGTAACTCCTGTGTAAATTCATTTACTTGATATCATGTCCCACAAACATACCCAACCATCAGCACATCTGAAAAATCCCATGAATTAATGTGTTCCCGTGAACACACACACATTGTTTGTTTTTATCTCAATACACAAATACAGGAGCACCAAATATGGATTAATCCAATGCTGAAAGTAGTCCCAACAAATGCCCTATTTAACTGTTTAGCATTATATTTTAATAAAGACTTCAGTGCCCAAATCTTTGAGGAAGTTAAAGAGTTAATTGTGACCAGTTTTTAACTTTTATATCTTCACTAGGACCCAATGTGTTTGGGGTTGATGGACACTCTTTTGGAGTAACACATCATGGGATTTGTTAATAATATGTAAAATATAGAAAACACCGGAAATGTGAACATATTAGCATACTGAATATCACTGCAGAACTGGTTGTAGTGTTGTTCTTTTTTTATGCTGCAAAAAGCTATTAAAATATTTGTACATGATCTTGAAATAAACATTGTACCATGGTATTAAAATAAGGTGTGGGTGTTTCTCTTTTAAGAATACAGATATGTTTTTGATTGCTCACTTCTCAAGACATTGGAATTATTAATACTAGATGTTGTTACATATCATACAAGGCCTTTTTCTAAAAATGTTTTGGCCTTCAATAACTGTAAAAATGAACTCTTTATGAATAACTATCGAGACTCTTTATGACGCATTGTTCAATACCTTTTTAGAATTTTAACAATAACACTTTATGACTTTTGAAATATATACAAACAATGCTTTTTCTCGACATACTATCAACTTGTTTACATTCTATAATGTGCCGTTTTTTATATTTTTTTGATATACAATACTATGACTTTTCTCAAATGTTTTGACATATATGATTTACTTAACATTCTATAATGTAATTTCTCACATTTTTTCAGACATTATACGATGCAATTTTTCTGACTTAAAAGAATACTATACTATGTTTCTAAAATGTTGACATAAAATGTTTTTTTTTATACATGTCAAAAAAATGCAAAAGAACAACATAGTATACTATGTTGAAAATATGAGAAAAAAGGACAGAAATCGAAAATATAAAAACCGACATGTCAAATACTAGAAAAAACAATATAGTAAAGTATGTCTATGTACTGTAGTACAAACTATGCAAAAAACGAATTTTGCATACTTTCAACATACTATACTATGCCAAAACGATGGAAAATTCAACATGGTGTGTCGAAAAAAATAAATAAACGGTATATAGTATAGTTTATAAAAAATATGCAACCTTCGGCATAGTACGTCGAAAATATGCAAATAAAAAAAACTAAAAACAACATAGTACAATATGGGATATTGGGATTTGTTTACAATATCAAATGATTCTTTAACAATACCCTTTGTAACATAGGTACACTGAATATCCGTGCAGACATTTTTGTAGATGTTGAGCCAGTTCCTTTTTATCCTGCAAAAAGCTATTCAAATATTTTTCCATCAGCTTGAAATAAACTTTGTACCACATTATTAGAACAAGACGTGGGTGTTTCTCTTTTTACGGGAAGAATTAAGGTATTTTATTGATCTCTGTGGCAGGTGCTCAACTCTTAAGCCCTTGGAGTGCCTTGGACACACACACACACACACACACACACACACACACACACACACACACACACACACACACACACACACACACACACACACACACACTGTAAAGAATTTGCTCTGGAGTCTGCCCGGGCTACATGTGCAGTCCAACAGACGCTGGGCAGCAGGATTGCATGTCATCGTCTGTCTAGACCTGAAGGACTCAGCCCAGAAATAGCTCTTAAGAGCCCAGAAGAAAAACAAACGGTTCTCGTGGCTCTTGGTTTATTTAACACTTTTCATTTAACATATTTTTGGGTTGGAATTTAATGTAACATGACATTCTTACAGAGAGCACAGAGTTCAATAGTCAACTAGTTGGCTATAATATTCCAGCATCCTTCCTGGGTCTTAGGAAATAACTTCAGAGCAGAAGGAATGTACATTTTGGGGGGAAATAGGTTCTGATATTGATCTTACAGTCAGTAAATCTGGTATTACAAAAGAGATGTGGTCTCTCTGAACCCTTTGTATACAACCTTATGCAAGTCAACTTAGTTACATTCTTCACATGCTGTTTCTAGGCAATTAGCTATCAACTGTATTCATCTCTCACAAAACAGCCGTGCAAAAACTATCCAGTAACTTAAGGAGAAAAAAAGGCACTACACTTAAATGTGTGCTAGCTATCTGTTCTGTGTGTATGCTAGCAGAATATATCAGCTGTTCATACACAGCACAGGATCTGTAATCCAGAAACAATGTAGCTTTGACCAAACCGTACTACACTGCTACAGCAGCATATGCTCATGGCCATGGACTTCTTAAAATAAAGACTGTTCATTCTGCAAAACACGTTAACACTGAACAGAGGAATGCATTTGTTTAGGTAAACAAATATGAAAAATGTTTCAACAGATTATGGAGTCTTCAACTTTGAATGAAAACAATTTGATGGAGAATAAAGGATAAATAGATATTTTCGTCAACAAAAATATCCCATCCTTCCTTTTGAACTGGACAATGTACTCCTTGCACAAAGCCAGCCCCATAAAGAAATGTTTTTCGAGTTTGATATCGAGGAACATGACTAGTCTGCACAGAGCTCTGACCTTGACCCGATTTAGAACCTTTAAGATGAACTGCAACACTGACTGTGAGACAGACCTGCTCACCCAACATCAATGATGCAATCCCTGCAGCAGGTGTACAGGACTGTCTCAGAAAATTAGAATATTGTGATAAAGTTCTTTATTTTCTGTAATGCAATTAAAAAAACAAAAATGTCATACATTCTGGATTCATTACAAATCAACTGAAATATTGCAAGCCTTTTATTATTTTAATATTGCTGATTATGGCATACAGCTTAAGAAAACTCAAAAATCCTATCTCAAAAAATTAGAATAGTTCCTCAGACCAAGTAAAAAAAAAAAGATTTATAACAGCAAAACACAATCAAACATTTGAAAATGTCCATTAATGCACTCAGTACTTGGTTGGGAATCCTTTTGCACGGATTACTGCATCAATGCGGCGTGGCATGGAGGCAATCAGCCTGTGGCATTGCTGAGGTGTTATGGATGCCCAGGATGCTTCAATAGCGGCCTTTAGCTCATTAGCATTGTTGGGTCTGGTGTCTTTCAGCTTCTTCTTCACAATACCCCACATATTCTCTATGGGGTTCAGGTCAGGGGAATTTGCAGGCCAATCGAGGACAGTAATGCCATGGTCAGTACACCAGTTACTGGTGGTTTTGGCACTGTGGGCAGGTGCCAGATCATGCTGGAAAATGAATTCCTCATCTCCATAGAGCTTTTCAG
>NW_011340752.1:117261-133224 GCF_000735185.1 Notothenia coriiceps
CAAACATTTTATTTCCGGACTAATCGGGTTATTCCTGTTAGTCGGGGATGTTATTGCATCCCGCACTAATTCCACAACAAGTTTGATACCCTCACGATTTAGCCTATATCTCTTGATCAATTCACAGTCTTCCATTGTCTCCAAAACATTTCGTCTCTCAGCCATTTTCAGATTCTTTGTGAATAGGTCCTACTGAGTTAGGAGTCCTCTCGAGGACTTTTAAGCTCTCCCAGACTTAGGTGCTACTTTTAGGCTTAAATTAAGCCTAAAAGTAGCACCTAAGTCTGGGAGAGCTTAAAAGTCCTCGAGAGGACTCCTAACTCAGTAGGACCTATTCACAAAGAATCTGAAAATGGCTNAAAGACACCAGACCCAACAATGCTAATGAGCTAAAGGCCGCTATTGAAGCATCCTGGGCGATCCCATAACACCTCGAGCAATGCCACAGGCTGATTGCCTCCATCCACGCCGCATTGATGCAGTAATCCGTGCAAAAGGATTCCCAACCAAGTACTGAGTGCATTAATGGACATTTTCAAATGTTTGATTGTGTTTTGCTGTTATAAATCTTTTTTTTTTACTTGGTCTGAGGAACTATTCTAATTTTTTGAGATAGGATTTTTGAGTTTTCTTAAGCTGTATGCCATAATCAGCAATATTAAAATAATAAAAGGCTTGCAATATTTCAGTTGATTTGTAATGAATCCAGAATGTATGACATTTTTGTTTTTTTAAATTGCATTACAGAAAATAAAGAACTTTATCACAATATTCTAATTTTCTGAGACCGTCCTGTATATATATATATATATATATATATACAGATTATACACAAAGAAAAATACGTACCTCAAATGTGTATTTAAGTACTGTAGGGTGTACTTGATCAGGATCCACTGATATTGATGATATTGACGGTTGATCATTTGAAGAATCGATGGCCAACCCCTGCTGTTTAAATTCGTACTTACTTTGACAATTCCCATCATCCCATGATTGATGACCTGCCACTCAAATACATACTGTATTTGATTATCATGTTGTAGTTTGTTGAATTTTTTTCTGGGTCAGAGCCTATTTAGGATAACAAAATATAAATAATAATGGATGCAGCCACATGCCGTGCCTCCCGTGGCTCTCACAAACCCATTTCTGTCTAGGCCTGTTGTGTAATGGCCTCTCCTCCTCTGTGTGCCCTCAGCTGTCAGGAGGCGCAGGAGGAGCTGCTGGAGTTTCAGGAGGGGAGCCGGGAGCTGGAGGCCGAGCTGGAGGCACAGCTGGGCCAGGCCGAGCACCGCATGAAGGACTTGCAGTCGGAGAACCACAGACTCAAGAGTGAGGTGGACTCGCTCAAGGTAACTGCAGGAGGAAGAGGATGTAGGAATGTGTTTCTTTCTAATATGTCCATCTGATCTGAACCGAGCTGTTAAAGTGTTGGTTTGACACAGCTAAGTTTGATATTTATATGCATACAAATATCAACATGTGTTTGAGTCAGTATTATCCTTCCAGTTTCGAATGATTGGATAATATATTATAATACAGTACCGTATATAAAGTATACAATGCTAACTGACAACAAACATAATAAAGATGGCTCATTGCAAGCGTTTCCAATGGTATGACATTATATAAACTTCTTCTCTCAAGAGGGCACTGTCTAATGTTTTTATATTTGATTTAGCTAAGATTAGATATTTACCTACCTAAGAAACATGTTAAGCATTAAGAAAATTAGCTAGCTAGTGTGTTTGCAAAAGTCAGTCAATGTTAGCTTTAAGATTTGACACAGATTAACTAACGTTAGCACTCTCTGTTGCAAGATCCAGCTAAATCTGTATTTAAATATAATATTTAAATGAGGATTTGATATATCTGCTGATTTGTGCAACTTTTGGAGCTAGGACTACAGTAGTTATGTTCATTGTAAAAGAGATACGTTGGTTCATTTGAAAGGGGAATATTGAGAGGTCCCTTTGTCCTCAATAAACAAAAAATGTGTTTACATTTTATTGACTAAACTATTAATTGTTTTATTTAAAAAAGCAGTACTGGATGAGTCTTTAATCATTTTAATATATATTTTTTATTATCCAAAATCCCATGATAATTTCCCCAGAAAAAGCTAAGATATGCGTCCTGTTTTGAAAACAATATTTTTACAAATAGCTCTCGTTGTACTGTAAGCTCTGAATCAAGAACAAATTGCATATCTCCATGTATTCCCTTGAAATTAATATTTGATGGTTTTTTTATTCCTTATATCACCACCCGTCCTTGAGTGCAGTCTCTTGGGAGGACACGTAAAGTCCCTCTGTAGCAGCTGCTGCTCCCCAGGATGCACTCAGCACTTATTTTGTTTGTGCACCTGCAGCTTTGCCATTATGATTGTACTGTATGTAAAAGGTCATGGGAAATGTTTAGATCAAACCTTGTCGAACGCACAACCAAAAAAAGTGTGTATAATGATAGAATTTGTGTGTGTCTCTGCTTGTCGGAGGCCTAACTCCAACTCCTTTTTTTGCCTCAGTGGAATCCTGGAGTTGATATAGTCTGTGAGTCCATGTGCAATCTAAATGTTAATCTCACCCCCAGAAAGTGCTGATACACCAGTTTTTTTTCTTATTTCATTACTTACCCAACAACACCTGCTCTGCCCTAAGCTGGCTGCACACTGTTTGTCTCTCATACATAATGCATCAGGTTGTGTCTGATTCTCGCTCCATAATTACAGGAAGGCGGGATGCCCTTTGTGTGTCCATGTTTCCAGCTGGGATGAGATGTTTGTGAGCCAAAGTGTCTGTCAGGTTTCAGGTTCTACACATCAGGTGGATAATTTGTCTGTTGGAGAATAGTGATAGTATGTCCAACAACATCAATTGCTTTTTGTGAATATGTTTTTGATTTTCATGATACTATTGGCTCAAATGGTTTTACCCACTGATACAGTCTTCCGTACAAACACCATTTCAGAAAAAAGATTAACTTTGAGAAGAGGCAACATTTTAGAAATTGTGTAGTAAAATGGTGTTGTGTTCATTATACATTTCATCCATTGTCTGCAGTTTTGATTAAGAAACTACGGTGGCATAAAGGTGAAAACACAACAGCATTAGTGAAACTGTAATAAATCAAGAAAGCGTATCTAACACAATACTATTTCACAAAATGCAGGAAACTAAATATTTGAAAAGGGAATTCACAAAAATAAATTACTATTTTTAAGAAAACACAACATAGGAAAATATAATCTTATAAAAACACTATTTTATAAAACACAGCATTTTGCAAAATAATTCAAATCTAGAAAACCATTTTATTCCAAAACCAACACTAGAGAATTGTTGTTTTGAATGTTGTGGGTTAAAACAAATGTGTTGCTCCGTTTTCTCAGTCGATAACATGTTTCATCTTATCTTGCTTGTGTTTCGCACCTCAAGGCCCCCGTACAAAAGTCACATCACAGCACACAACGTGTTCTTGATGTTACTTGTGTAACTGGCATGTGCTGAATGAGCCTCTGGAGTGAAAAGACTCCTGTGTGGCTGCAGTTGAAGCAGCAGATGTAGGTCAGACGCAAACGGGCCCGGCGGTATTTATTGAGCTGATTGTCTCGGAGCTGGTAGATATTTAGGTCACACTCCACATCCGCTGCCTAACTGGGGAAATGAAGGGGAGCACTGAAAAATGTTCAATCACGTCTCCTGCCCGACATGTCCCAGATTGAACACATGCGATCAATAATGTGCTGTCTGTCTTCATCCTCTTCTCTTTCTCCTCTTCCTCCCCTTCTTCAGGAGAGGTTTGAGCAGCAGTACTCTCAGAGCTACAAGCAGATCTCCATGCTGGAGGACGACCTCGGCCAGACACGCAGCATCAAAGATCAGCTCCACAAATACGTCCGGGAGCTGGAGCAGTCCAACGATGACCTGGAGAGAGCCAAAAGGTGTGAAAGGGCTCACATTTGAAACTAATTAAAAATCTCTTCTTTATTTGACTATATCACTTCTCTATGAAGCATTTGAATCCTGAGTTACATTGGATTCTTGTCACCAGATGAAGATGTGTTTCTTTATTATTTGCGCAATGCACCATAGACGAGATGTATTTGTATATAATTGAATACAATTTAATGTATTCATCTATATGACACGGAAACCACTTACAGGTGAATTTATATTTAAATAAAATGTAAACAATGCAATGTGTATAGGACTTCTAGCCAATGCTAATTTGCGGTTAGGCTGTAAAGGGATAAAACACATAATAAAATCAGAACCACTGCAAACAGTCATTGAAACACTAATGAGCGATATATTGAGAACAAGATAGAAAAAACACAATATAAAAGCTTTTTTATGGATCACTAAATAAGATTTATTTTTGGATTATAAGGATGATACAGGATTTACAAAATATTGACAAAATATGTTTTTCCACCGTCAAATCAGTTTCTTTGTGATCCCTGTGTAAACTATATGGAAACAGTCTTTGTTACAATGAACATATGGGTCAAATATGAACCCCGTGGGGAATCCTCACAGGGATTAATAAAGGTCCATCTTATCTTATCTTAAATTCAATTGCTTGCTTTCCTTGAACTTAATTAAATCAATGCTGCACATATTGATCTCTTATTCATACTTGAATAATGATTCATGAGTATTAAAGACATACAGAAAGGAGCCCCCGTGAGGATATTGAATTAATAAAATGTCAATCTCAACATTGCTTCTACCTCCTTCCTCAGAGCTACCATCGTGTCTCTGGAGAACTTCGAGCAGCGTATGAACCTCGCAATCGAGAGGAACGCCTTCCTGGAGAGCGAGCTGGATGAGAAGGAGTCTCTTCTTTTCTCTGTGCAAAGATTTAAGGATGAAGCCAGAGGTGATCATTGACTAGGTTTCACTAATGAGCCACGCTGTCAATCTCACGCTGCAGACATTAACACACTGCTGCTCCCCTCCAACCATTTCAAATATCTGCTTTTCCTCATTTTAAGTCTGAAGGGCGGAAGAGCTACAAAATGTTCCTTTATTTTGAATGTCTTGGTAGATTTGCGGCAGGAGCTGGCTGTACGAGAGAGGAACACAGATGTGAGCAGGATGTCCGCCCTGAGCTCCCCCACAGAGGACACTGAGAAGATGGACACGGCTGTCCAGGCCTCCCTCTCTTTGCCTGCAACCCCAATGGAGAAAGGTCTGGACAACACCTTCGCCAACCCCGCAGGTAGAAGCAGCCCACTTCTTTCTTATGAAAAATAAAGAAGTGCATCTGGTCTCTGAGGGGGAAGAAATTATCTTCTCTAAATTTGTTTCTATTTTATTCATTTATTTCAATCTTTCCTTGTTTTATTTTAATGCAATTTATTAGTTTTAATCTATGTTTTCACTTATTTTGAAGGCGGAAGGTTAATCACTTAGAAAAAAAAAAAAAATCAGTAGCAATATATATGTATCCGTTTGTTGACAATAATACATGAAAGTGGACGGTTAAGAAGGGTTGATATGTGTCCTCTTCACACTTGCTTTCCTCAGGATACCTGGTATCTCGTATAAGATCATATTCATTTCTATCCTCTGAGCTGCTATGATCAATATTTTTATATTGATAATGGATCACATGTGAAAGGCCCCCTTGTAGTGACTCTGCAGTTTCTCTCAGCTCCACGGAGCATTTGATCATCCAGTTATTTAGTGGTTTCATTTCAGTGTTAGTGTGATGTTATCAGAGACAATCTGTTAAAGCCACAGTACACTACCAGCTCAGCTGCAAACAGCACAATGACACAGCTGGTGGACATAGTTGGGCATTTAGCAGTTAGAGCTACATTCATAATGAACTCGAGTGCCTTTTTAAATTGAATTGTTATATGCCACACCCTTTTTATGGATGAATGCATCTTTAATTATTCATGTATGAATATTGGGACACTTTAACAATTGATTGTACTTTATGTAAATATGAAAAACAAATGAAAACACTTTTTGGCTACTCTCCTGATGAACAATGCCCTCTTTTGACATCATATTTGGGAATACAGTAAGATGCAGTGCACCTCAGTATTATTGTTATTTTAAAAAGAGGACTACATTGAAAACATAAAGTGAACAATGACCTGTGCACTGATTATTATTTCCAACACTGGTCATGACACAAAATAAAGGTTCATCCAGACAGTAAGTCTCTGAAATGTCATTTCGCTTTTTACTACAGAGTAAACACCTCCATGTTTTTATAGGCAGTAGTATTAAGTGAATAATATGTTTATTTAACTTTTCTTTCTGTACAGGTCTATCAAACGGCTTTGGCAGCAACACTCCGTTGACTCCTTCTGCCAGAATATCAGCCCTCAACATCGTCAGTGATTTACTGCGGAAAGTCGGGGTGAGTCAGTCCTCCAGACTTCCTGTTTTCAGGTTTCCCTTTCTCTAGAAAGTCCCCATCTTTCCTTCATCTCTTATTTATTTGAATGTCTCCACCTCAGGCTCTGGAGTCGAAGCTGGCTGCCTGCAGGAACTTTGCCAAGGACCAGAAAGCGAGGAAGGCGTACACTCTGGACAACGGCAACGTGCTCAACGCAAACACGGCTAACTACTCACAATCACTCCACACGTCGTATTTCGACAAAGCGTGAGTGAAACCAAAATGTACCTGCCTTTTACTACCTGTTTTATCTCTTTAAATCCAGACAGGGATGATTATAGACAAGAATCTTGCAATGTAATGTCAAGATCTAATTCCAGTCAGATTAGTTAAAGGATGCATTACGAGTGTTATATGGTAAAAAGAAGATGGGGAAATGTAATAAGTCAATGTATTCAAGTCCTCTACTTGAGTGCAAATTCAAGGTTATTTTCAATATGTGCAAACATCTACTTTAATTTCACCTCATTAATTGAAAGCTTTAGTTACATTCAAATTACAATTTTCCATCCCTTTTCCTAAAAAATGACTACTATAAGTGTTTTAGCTGTTTTGCAGAAGTACTTTTCTCAAGTAAAGCATCAGAATACTTCTTCCACCATTGGTGAGAGGTCATGTGATATGTATTGTGTCTGTTGGATGACTAAGGAGGAGAGTGTGTTTCTTCCCAGCAGGACAGAGAAGGTCACATTCCCCTCATTGATCCTGGGTAATGACGGCTCCTCCTGTTCCCTGAGTGTCGGGGTGCACTAACGCATGCTGCTGCTGGTTATAACAAACCTCTTTCTCCATGTAGAGCTCATAGACATTAACCATGACTGCGGGCTAGAAGATGACTCCCCAGCCACTAACTTTGTGATTGTGGTGGTGGTGAAATGTAATGGTGCTGGAATATTTCTAATGTCTCTCTAACTCTAAGCTGACTGAATAGATCTCTTTCCTAGTAGTGTGAGTTGTTGTTTGTTTTGATCCTACATATAACCATTTATTATTAACAAAGAATTTTCAACCTAACAGAGTCCTTTTTAGTTTTCTACGTTTGATTATACCTAAGGATAAAAGCAGTTTAATTGCAATTATAAGACAGTAGGATAGTAAATATTGCTGGCCGTTGCTTTATTTTATATCATAATAACATTTAATTTTTTCAAATATGGGTACGTCTGGTGACAGCTGGATTTGAATAATTTAAAAAAAGGCGTTTGTCACGTGAAGTCTTCTTTGAGCGAAATGCTAAAATACTCACAATGACAATGCTAACATGATGATGAGTATGCATGCTGAGATATAAGCACAGAGTGTGGAGTGCTGATGTGTACGTTTGGAGGTATAAAGTCATAAATCAAAGTATTGAATCGGAAAAAATAGCGACTTTCACTCCAAACCAAAATTGTACCTCATAGTATGCTGGAGGGGAAGTCGAGGAATCACCTACAGTAAGTCAGTAGGATCCATCATTTGGGACCCATCAATATTTTAAGTTTTACACCAATACATCCAAAAGTTGGTATATTTAGGTCACAACAACATTTTGTGGACTGACAATGCAGTTAGTGTGGCTAAAAGGCTTAGTACCAAAAATAATAAGCTATTCACTGTTTTTATTAACAAACGCGATGAAATAGTGCATTTGTTGGGGACAATTTTCAGCAACGGATTAATCCACCATTGGCAATATGACACAGAGGAAGAATATACATTTAGTTCAATCTAAATATTCCTTAAAACTTAATCAGATGTTTTGTGCACTTTGTGTGTTATTGTGTGAGGCGGATAGTGAGAGCAGAGGCTGGCAGCGTGATGATGTGACTGTTTCTGCTGTGTGAGGGAGAACTACAGAGGCAGAGTCTGCATATTGAGATACATACACAACAAGGTCATTGTCCTTCTGCTATCAGAGCAGGGCATTTGATATGTACACCACTAACCTTCAGGAAGGTCAGGAGATGCCTCTCGTCTTACTGATTGTATTAGAGGGAAGTATAATTAGAATAGGGCTTGATACCTTTTTGATCAATGACCAAAGTGGTCATGTATTCATTGATCAGGTATTTCATGATCTAAAATATAGAACTTCTCAACCTTTTAGACAATGTTTCTTTAGCACTGATGTATATAGAAGTTTGGCATACTTTGAATAATCCTAAAAAAGAAAATAAAGCTTTTAACTTTGTGAAACTAGGGTGTTAAAGCGTAAAATTGCCTTGGTATTCAGAAACTCTTAGTAGTTCAAACCAGGCCTATACATGTAGCTTGCCAATTTTCTTTATTTACATTTTATTAGGTCGTTCATTCCAGCTCTGAATGGTGCGTTCCAGAGTCATGACTCAGGCCTAAAGCAAACAAAGGGATTCTGGTCATAGTTGGACTGTGAGCGACAAAAGAAACCAGTGTAACCGGTCAGATAGGATAACGCTGCAGCTTCCTTCCCACTTTCTGCATTTGAGTTCCATTTTTAGCTTCAGACACATAACTTTGTTTGAAATGCACCATCTCTGTCTACTAGCTGCAGGCTCCTGTGTGTATAAGATGGAGACATTAAGAAGGGATATATCCCACAATTTAAGCAGTTTTTTTCTTTTATTTCCAATTTCTTTCCCTTTTATTACTGGAGTTCAATTCTGCCAGGAAAATAACGTTTTTAAAAACTGTCATTACCATCATCATAATACTAACTTAGTTTTCAATCATGATTTTCACATGAAATCATATCCATTCAAAGAAACATAAAACAAAGTCAAATGCAATCCCGTCAGTTTTTCAAAAATGCCTCACAAATGCATCTTATTTTATTTATGTGAATGTAACATTCACATAAATAAAATAAGATGCATTTGTGAAATTATTAAAGCATTATTTTTAATCAAAGTTTAGGTCTTGAAAATAGAAAACATATAAAATAATGAGTATTTTTATTTTTGTCAGTCCTACATTTTCCTGGCAGAAATGGGCTTCCATAATTATCAGCTTGTTTAATCATAACTGCCTTAATGAAGTGGTATTCAATGAAATGTAATGGAGGCTTTGCCTAATACGTCCTGTTAGTATGACAGTGGCTGGTTAAGGTCATTTGTGCAACACTGTTCTTTCTGAGACCTTCCTGGTTTAATGTAACTCTTGTAACTGTTTTTGCAGCAGGTCGGTGAATGGACTGAAGCCTGGTACCCAGACAGCCATCACCGCCCCCCCCGCTGCCTCGTCCCAGGGCTTAGTGCCTCTCGCTGTTTGACGGTAAACCCAATGCATCGTCCTTCCAATTGAAAATCACATCTATGAAGACAAGGCCTCAGACAAATACTGTAAAACGTTATTGATGTACTGTTGTACCCCTCTCTGTTGTTCTGACCCGATACACTGTACTTATGGGTCGCTGTCTGTATATTTCATGTGTTACTGTATCTGCTGTTTGCTCACTGGCTTGTACAAAGATCTACTCTTCACAAATGTAAAGATTTACTAGGATCTCACCCTGAATTGTGAAATATGTGCACCATATCAGCCTAAAAGCATGGATTGATTACTGATCAGGCTTACCGGCCACAGGCCAGAGGGTCAGGTTTCACGTGTTCGACCCAGGAAGAGACTCAAAATGACCACAAAGAAACATGAGGGGACTACAACGAGACACCAAACAACTACAACGAGACACCAAACAACTACAACGAGACACCAACAACTACAACGAGACACCAAACAACTACAACGAGACACCAAACAACTACAACGAGACACCAACAACTACAACGAGACACCAAACAACTACAAAGAGACATCAACAACTACAAAGAGACATCAACAACTACAAAGAGACATCAACAACTAAAAGACTCAAAACAACTACAAAGAAACACCAAACTATGAGCCTTAAAATTAGTCAAGACAAAAAACAACAACAAAGTGATACCAAATAAATACACAAATATTTTAAATGACTATAAAGAGAAACAACTAAAAGAGACACACATCTAAAAAAATTACAAAGACAAATCAACTTCAAAGACACACAAATGATCCAAAAAAGACAATTAAAAAGACTACATAGAGCAAAACAATAATAAAAGACACGGAGAGGCAACTACTGAATAACAAGTTGGGGCTCGCTGTCTCACAATCCTCTGATTAAATATGCAATTAAAATGTGTTTTTTAAAAATAAATAAATAAAGAATGCAACAGCTTTTTTCGGCCTTTAAACCTTGTCATTATTACAGTCTATGCTTTAAACTAGCAATAACTTTAGTTAAGTCGTCAGTGATGTGCACTCACATCCACGTGCTGAAACCATGAAAGGAAAATAACCAGTTATATGGGTTGCCACATGCGCAGATATCCTAAATAATCGTGTGCCACATGGCCAGTTCTCCATTCATTATTGATGTTTGCAAAATGTGGGGTTAATGTTTTAAACATGATCTCTGTTGTGTCTGTGATTTGAGAATTCAACCGTTATCTTGTGACCCCTGTTTTATAGAATTTAAGTTTCAAGCATTTTGAAAAGAAGGGAAGGTGAGTCTGTGTCATTGTAGTGAATCAAACACCATCTATCCTCTGAACTATGTGACATGATGTGTACAGTATGGGTCATATTGATCAATGTTTATCGACAGCCTTTAAGTGGTGCTGTCGTCGTGTTCAGACCAGTTAACCAGCATTCTTTTATTCTGTAGTCAGTTTTGATCATGTTGTAAAAGCTTTTGATTTATAACACATTTTCAGAGCAATTGAAGCACTTTGACTTTGTTTGAACTCACTTTTTATTCAAGTGCAATATTGCTTGTTTGTTAGTTATAGTTTGTAGGTTTTATTTATTTCAGATTTCTTTTA
The DNA here is from genome assembly GCF_000735185.1 of Notothenia coriiceps. Taxonomy (NCBI): domain Eukaryota; kingdom Metazoa; phylum Chordata; class Actinopteri; order Perciformes; family Nototheniidae; genus Notothenia; species Notothenia coriiceps. The sequence continues at coordinate 128,511 of NW_011340752.1, forward strand.
CGGCATGTTTTAATAAAAGGAGCAATTCTGTAACATTTGTTACGTTTCAATCTTTGTTTGCTGTGGCGGAAATGAGCGCTACAATTATTGAACTGTTTTGGAAATTAATCAATCATTTTAGGTATTTTTTAAACAAATGCTTATATTATTCTCTGATTCCAGATTTGCATATGATACTTTTGGGGGTATTTATGTCTTGTATAACCATGTATGTAGGCGTAAACTTTAAGTCAGACAAAATAATTAATTAAAAAACATCACTAGGGCTGTGGAGATTATTCCTTCATAATAAAACTAGAACTTTGCAAATTAATTCATACTGTTGAATTAAAGGAACATTTCGGGTGCATTTATTTTGCTTGTATTGTATTTGTAGACTACTTTTAAATCAGCATGCATCACATTAAAATTAATTGTTAAATTAAATCATTAATGTAACATACAAAATGAATGCATAATGATATTTACTGCAAATTATGAGACACTAGCCAGATGAGGGTCCGTTTATAGCTTGTAAGCCTAATGGAACGAATGGAAACCTACAGGGTGCATTTAAAAATATAAAAACGATATGATAAATAGTTAAAGAACTATACTTTGAAAAAAAACAATATGCCCGTTAAACGGTAATCAACACTGCCCTCTGCTGGACAAACATGTACAAGTAAAAAACAGAGCTGTACTTGTCATATATTGGTCATTTAATTGTGAGTATTCATGTCTCAAAACGGACACAAAGCAGTACATTTCATGTGTGTGACTGAATAATCCAAAATTATTTCTGTGATCATGCACATGTGTCTCCAGTATAGATATCTTCAGGCTATGTACAGGAGTATATATACATGTAGAGTCTGAAGAGTCGTGTAGTACAACAGTGATAGTTCAGGCGGCAGTTCAGCTGATCCCTCCTCTCTTCTTCTCTGCCACCTGTTCGATCTGCCTCATCCTTCTCTCCATGATCTCCCTCCTCTTGGCCTCGTTGCGTTCTCGCTCCTGAGCCTTGAGCTCCTCCAAATCCCCAAAGAACTTGTGCCTGCATGGGAAGAGGAGGAATCATATTTATTATATTGATTAATGATGGAGGAATAAAATATCGGACAGAAATTAATAGTGGAAAGCACGTCTGTGTCCTTTAAAACTTTGCATTTCACTACTTTATTGTATTGTGCTATATTGATATCCGATTAAGCCATTTTTCAAGTAAACTCAAAATATGTACTGGTTCCAGCTTCTCAAATGTAAGGATGTGAGGTGTTTTTGTATATCATAGTAAACTGTATGCGTGTATTGTGCAACACAATTATTAGTCCTGCAGGAATTGTTTACGGAATAATCAATCAATCCAGAAAATATTTGGCAGATCAGTCGATAATTAAATGAATTATATTTGCTAAATAGGCATACACAGTTGTCCATAACTGTCTAGTAAGTAGTGTTATTTGTATGTAGAGTAATGTACAGTTTATAGCTGCTGAATGATGTCTGTATGTTAGCTTTTCAATGTAAGAAGATGATTGATAAGGGATACACGGGAAAACCCAAAACCAAAACATTTACACAATGCAATACATCATTAGTTACCTGTTGAAGAAAGCAGTGCCTAATCCCACAATAAGCGTCCCAAATAAAAAGGGTTTGGTCAGACGCTTAACCGCAGACAGCTGGTGATGCGTCATTATAGCTAAATTTGCAGTGAAGTGCCTACAGGCCGAAATGTAAGCAAAGTTTACCCTACATTTGCTTCACAGCTGACCTTTAGCTAACCACTCCATACACACCTCCTTGCTTGTCGTGCAGTTGATCCTGAGTTGATCACGTAACACGACTTCCGGTTCACACTAGTTTATGCCATAGTTTATGTACCAATCAAATGTATTTTGCAAAACACGATGGCATGTGGCAACAACCAAAGCCAACATTTTTTTGTTTTTTACTGCGTTTGGGTGGTTTTATTTTATATTTAAACAAATATTCTTACTATTTATTTATTTTAAGTTGAAGGTTTAGCCGGAAACACGTAGTTGTACGGACACATTTAACAGACGGACCACAGTGTTATCATGGACAAACATTCAGAAGCCAGTGCATAAGGGCAAGTTTATGTTTCTCAAATAGTTTATTTATCATAGCTAGAGTTAATATAGTTAAACTAATAACATGTGGAAGAAAGATTCGTCAGAGGGCTCTGACCGGTTTGAATATTTACAAACTCTGGTCACTGAGTTTCAGGACACAGACAGTGAAGGTAGGTACACTTTCGTCATTACTCAATGAAGTATGTTTATTAGGTTCATTTGAGAATGTGTTGAAAATAGAAAAATCTCGTTGTTTATGTTGAAAGCACAATCCGTCATGTAAACACCAGGGTAACCACCTCCATCACTCAAACAACATAATTAGAAAACTGCTGTCAAGTAGTTAGGGACAATTGTGAGTTACTTGTCTTGCATTGTACTTCCTCTATTCCCATTTGTTTTCCTTTGTATACCAAATGTCAGAGTCAAATACTGCACTTTTTACTCCTGCATTTATTTGATAGTGCAGCAGGATGGTCTGCATTGCATTACGATTTTGAGTAGTGGGAGGGGAGCAATAGAAAATAATTTGAGTCACCTGTTCAACTGTATTTCCCTGGATGGATGTGGGTTAAGTTCTGGGTAGGCTGTGTCTAATGTGCCATTCTTCTTCAGTTTTGTTCATGTTCAGCTGCAGACTACGTAAGCACTTTGGCTGTTGCCATGCAGTAGAAAGTTGATGGGAGTTTCAGAGGATTAGATGTATATGATGATGGATGAAGTGATGATACAGATGTGTGTAGTGTAAAAGAGAGGACCGAGGACACTGCCCTGAGGGGCTCCAGTTGTTGTGGTGAATGTTGATGATGTTGTATTTTATGAGCCAGTAGCCTGTTTCTGAGGAAGATATGAACCCAGTGATCAGAAGTGATGTTAAGATGGTAAATGTAACCTTTATTTTAACAATTTATTGTCGGAAACGTTGAATTAACAGAATCTTTGATTTACTAAATCTAAATTAAGGATAAATCCTTATTTTGTTTCCACAACCTAATTGTTTCCACTGAGTTTGAACTTGTTTAAAGCTTGTTACGAATATATACATTTCATTTCTGATGTGTTGTTTGAAGCAAAAACATGGTGATTTTATTTAATGTACACACATAATTTGAACAAAAATTACAAATGTTTTAGTTTTTCCTACTTACGACATCCCTACTTTTACAGTTGAAAAACAAGGGTGTCACTGCTCTCTGGTGGACAAAATCTGTAATGATGTGATTTCGAATACATGTTTGCATTTCTCTACTGTCTGTCTGCATCTTCTTGTTACTTATCGGCTAGTATGTATGTGTAGGATAAACTGATCTTGACAGTAATTCAGTGTTTCCCCTATATACAAATAGTGGCGGCGCAGTGCCGCTGCTGAAATATGCGCGCCGCTGCTAGGAGGCGCCAGTCAGGTACCCAAAAAGATTTTTTTTTTTTTTTACTTTTAAAAAAAAAAATTAAAATAATAATAAGTGGCGACCCTTTTTCATTTTTGATTGTTTGTTATGTGGATCTGTAGTATTGTGTTACTGTATGTACAATAAAGGTGTATTTTTGCTAAATCTTGAGACATTGCCACTGTATGTACTGGCAGGCCAGATTTTTTTGCATAGGCGGTCGCCTAGGGCGCCAGATCTGGGGGGCGCTGCGCTGGTAGCTGTGGGAGGGAAAAAACATTTTTGACCGTTGGCGCTCATCCAAATGTTCGGCCTTGATGTAACAACATTCATAATTAAGTAAATGTAACACCATTTTCATCCCGGTTGCACTTTTCATTTGCCCTGTACGATGGGTGCTGTAAGTGATGAAAGCGGGGGATGTTGGCTTATCAGGCGCCCGCAGCTCACAGCCAAAGTGCGAGCATGGAAGCGAGAGAGCGAGCGAGGGGGAGAGAGAGAGAGAGAGGGCGCACCGGTACCGGCGCTGTTGTTATTAGAATCTGGTGCTAGCTGCGCTAACGGATATACGAAGTAGATGTTTCTACAACCAGGGTGGAGGAGAGCTCACCTGTCAGACTGAGAGGCTCGGTGAGGTAGAGGACTCTCTTGAGTGTTTAGATTGTTAACTGTTATCTCAGTGGGTCTCAAACGTTTTGACCACAAATTATGTAAACACATATTTCCAAGGCACTCCTTTATAATTATTAGGATACATAAAAACAGGTTTGAAATGATTCCAATGTACTATCGGACAGTAATCCAAAAATATCGTTTAAAGTTGGAGAGATACAAAAATATGCATGAATAAATAAATGTTAACTAGGTAAAATAAGATATGAATGAACAACAAAAATAAAATAAGCTACATTTATTTGTTATTCGCTATGGTAGGTTATTGGTTATGTTCACATACTTATTTGATTATTAAAATGTAAACCGATCTTTTTCATATGGGTGTTTTAGAGTTGTACCCCCTAGATCAGGTCTCTAGTAATTGTGTGCTCAAAGTGCACCAGATTGAAGCATTTTACTGTAAAATGTTAAAAAAATTCTTCCCGAGGGGGCATACCCCGGACCCCCTAGAGGATGTGACGTCCACCCCCCAATTCAAACATGTTCATACAATACTAAATACATTTGAAGCCATTTTGACATCTATTACCTATGTCAATAAGTTTCTGTTTTTGCAGTGTATATGTCTTTTGT
>NW_011340752.1:133269-162820 GCF_000735185.1 Notothenia coriiceps
CTTCCAAAAACAAAGCCCCAGACCAGCGAAGCGCCAGTGGTCCTGCCCTCCCCTACCACATCACTCCAACCAGCTCGGCAACAGAACCCTCCAGAACAAGAAAAACGACAGACCCCAAAACCGGCCCGTTACCAGAGAGAAGCCAGAAACCTGAACCTCGAAGCAGCACTCACTGGCGGCCAGCACACCCAGCACCAGCTCGACACAAAATTAGCTGAAAACCCCCTCACTTCTAGATACAAACCTCCACTCAACATTCATAAATAAGTACACAATAAGCAGTATAAATTATAACAGCCAATCAATTTCCTACAACTCATAGATACGACAAACGCTATACCATTAAATCATCCACAACCCATAATCCACGGATACCCTTATGACTTAAACAAAAATCACTACGCAGAAATATCTAACACACCAAAATGTAAACATCTTACATAAACAAAAAGGATAACGTCTAATGAAAACAACTACATCAACAAACTATTACCAACTCACACACCCCTACACATCCAAAAAGACCAATACCCTAAATTTAACGACAGAATCACAACAAAGTAAATCCTCTGCACATGAAAGTGAAAAAAAACAAAACACTACGCAATAACATGAATCTGAAAAAACAACCACTCACCAACAAAAAACAGCCCTCGGCTCCCCTGACAAAAAAATCAGCCAGTCCTAACACGACGTAGCACCCAGCATCAGCAAAACGCCCACCTACAACGAAACAGCAGCAGAGCAGCACACAGTCCACCGTCAGATTACAGGAGGATCTCAAAACTAACTTACTCTCCCTCGCTCCATCGCCTTCTCCCGGCCTCTTCCTCTGCCCCAAGCCCCTCAGCACCCAAGAACAACGCCACCCAGCCTCTCTCCCCCGACAACGAACGAATCCTGCGACCCCTCCGACGACTGCCGACCCATCCTCCTACCGACCCCTTACTGCTCCAACCTAAACAAATTGTGTGTTTGCTGCTGTAGCGACCGCGTGTGTGTGTGTAAACTGCCCCCACTCCAATCGCACAACCAGACGGGGGGAGAAATCTCGGCCATCTCAGGTCGGTTAAATGAACCCTTGCTTCCCTCAAAACTTGGGTCGTTTCCTGGTCTAGTCCTCCCACCACGGGAAGCTGGAGGGACGCAAGGGCCCTGTCTCAGGTCGACTATTTTTCATTTCCTCGCTCCTCGGTCTCACCCGGAAGTTGATTTAGTCTGCGCCATCTTGAGTACCCGTCCATGGCTCTTATTTCTAGGGCTGCCCCCGATTTAGTCGACAAGGTTAGTCGGCCAAGAGTCCTTTGGTCGGTCAAGATTTATTGGTCGTTGGTCGCCAAAAAAAACAAAAAAGATTGAGAAAAAAAAAAAAACCGGGACAGGGAGGTACGTGAGTCACTTGTTTCACGTCAGTAAGCTGATAGTTTTAACCATGGTCAGGCGATAAAATCAGAGCTTGGAGCTTTTGAACAGTAACAGACACCGACGAGGTGATATGCAAATTTGCAACAAATATTCTCGCTGTCATTCATCCACTACAAAATACTTATCACGCTGAAACAGTAAAGATACCGTTCAAGGCATTAAAGATGGCGTCCTGCGGCTCTAGCTTAATAAAAGCTGTTAGATAAATGTAAATTGTCTAATTATGGCTATAAGGCTAGTGTAACTTAAATTAATTGGATTTCCTCAATAGGCTCTCACTATACGTTGATAGCACGCATCTACAGTACCGTCAACTTCTCTTCGCAGCGCCATTGAAACTCTCACGACAACACTCGTTTTGAAGCCACCCTCTTTCCGAGAAAGGAAGAGAGACATCACCGACAAAATTGCAGATTTTGTGGCACTGGACATGAGACCTGTAAACATTGTCGAGGGGGAAGGGTTCAAACAGATGATGAAGTTGATCGAACCGGGTTACACTGTACCCAAACGTGACACCGTAATGCACGCCATTAAAAACAAATATAACACGACCAAACAGGTACTTTTGGAGAAACTTAAAGCCTGCACAGCAGTCAGCTTCACTACTGACACATGGACCTCCAACCAAATGGATGGTTACATGACTGTGACGGCACACTTTATTTCCCAAAAATGGCAATTACATTCATTCGTGTTGGAGACTAAAGTGCTGGAGGTGAGCCACACAGCTGCCAACATAGCAGAGCGACTCAGCGAAGTCATGGAGGAGTTTGGGATTCCGCCAGAAAAGAGGGTCGCTGTGGTACACGACAATGCCGCTAATATGGTGTTGTGTGCTAAACAGCTATCTCAAAGCCCGTGCTGGGGTAATGTCCAGGGAATTCGTTGTGCGGGGCACACCTTGCAGTTGTTTAATGTATTTTCTTCACTCTGCTGGGAAACGGCTCGCATGTCAAGAAGCATCAAATCAGTGCATGCGCTGCATCGTCCAATCAGTGAGCGATACACAGTAAGGGGGCGGGGCGAGTATCTGAGGAATTTATTGGAGGATAGTCTGGTGGTTCCTCGGTTATCGCTCCTCGCTCCTCGATCCTCCGGCAGAAATAAGAGCCATGGGACGGTACTCAAGATGGCGCAGACAAATCAACTTCCGGTGAGACCGAGGACCGAGGAGAGGAAAATAGTCGACCTGGTCGGCCCTCGTCACGCACTTTTGTTTTGTTTTTGCATATTAGAAACGAGTTGGCGACACTAAGACTACGATATAATGTTTATGTAGCAATAATACATATGACATATATTTTTTAAATGTCTCCAGTACCGATACAAAGACCGATAACGTTGGAGTTTAACGGCGCGTAAAACACACGTGATGACGTCACCAACGAATCGACGACTGAATTAGTTGGCAACTAATTTGGTAATCGATTTTAATTGATTAAGTCGATTAGTTGTTGCACCCCTACACCCTGGAATATTCGAAACTGGAATGGATATTTATTTAACAATTTTTTCAAAATGTTTAATATTTTCATTAATCTATCATTTAAAAAATCAATAGTTTCAAACCAAAATGTATGCATCTAATTTTGTAGCGGATCATGCTGCATTTGATACATTTCATTTGACATCTAACGACAACAAACAAACTGACTGACATTCCTCTTTATTCAGTTGGACTGATCTCTGACATTTCATTCAGCCACACAGGACATGTGATCACTGAACAGCTTAAACACAAAGTGCAGGTTACGTAAGTGTGGATACTGCCACGGATGAACACACACGCAGAGCCGGCTGTCTAAAAATGGAAACCATCATGTGAGTGAAAGTGCTGGAGGTGGCACAGAGCCAGAAAACCCATTTCCACAGCCTGTGTTCAGCCGCTGTGGAGAGACTCAGCGACTCAGAGACGCGCTCTGAGCTGATTCACAACGTTTGGCTGGGACTCATTCTCAGACTGGTGCTTTCTCTTCACAGTTATAATCTTTACTCAAAATACTCCAGTGCATCCGGGGGAATCCTCAGTAAGCAGAGGAACATTTTTCTTGATGCAAAATGCTTATATTTGCTTGTTATACAGAACTTTGCTCTATATGGTGACTTTTCTCAAAGATAAATGCACAACGGCTTTAAATGAGTTCTAGTTCCAAGGGGTTCACAAAACTAAAATGCGTCAACTAAAAGATGAGTTATTTTATTTTGAGATCTGCCAAGCATTAGACTGTGTTGAGATAATGTGTTAGATCATGTGTGCGAGTTCGTACTGTGTGTGTGCGTGTGTGTATCTGACCACAGATAATCTTGCGGAAATGGGGAAATAAAAGAATCACAACAAATATCCCATTATTGATATTGCAACAACATGGTATGGTTGAATATTGCTTGACTGTTACTTTCAAAAAACATTAACACAATGAAATTGTTTACAATTTACGTGGACATTGTGCCTAGATGGGTAGTCAAAGGGCTAATGGACTGCATTTTTGAAGCACATTTCTTGTCTTTAGGACCTCTCAAAGCACTCTTACATTTACAACTCATCATTCACCCATTCATAAACATTCATCCAGAGGCCGCCATACTTTGTGCCACCTGCTCAATGAGACTAGGGGTACGTCTCACTTCGGTTATTTTTTATTTCCTCGCTCCTCGGGCTCGGTATCACCGGAATTTGATTTGTCTGCGCCACCTTGAGTACCGTCCCAGTGGCCTTATTTTTCTCCATGCTTCCCTGGTGGGAGGGACTAAACGCAGGGAAACGACGCAAGTGAGGGACGCAAGCAATCCATTTAACCAAAGTGAGACGCACCCTAACACTCGCACACCATTGGCCGAACCACTGGGAGCAAGGGTTGATTATCTTGCCCAAGGAAAACATCAACATGTCCACTGTCGGGGCTGGGATCGAACCCCCAACCTTGCGATTGGTAGACCACTCAACCACAGTCGCAAAAAGGCAAATAATAGAACAGCTAGAACAGTCTGGTTACTTCCAAAGAAATACATCCATACATGCAGCCTTTAGGACCAGGAAATACTCATTCCATAATACGATATGCAACATTGAAGACAATATCAAGTCTCATATGTCGATATCGATATAATATAAATATATTGCCTGGATATATCAGCCTAAAATGTATTTCTGATCATTAATGACAGAAAGGACCTCTCCTGATTTTTGTGATTCACAATTTATAAAAGATACAACTTTTTATACTATCATTGACAGCCAACTCGTTTATCAACCTGTTATCAGGAGCCTCAAATGAATGATTTCATTTGTAAAAGGCTAACAACAAGCCATACCCAGCTTGTTGCAGGCCTATTTAGAAATGTGTGAACAGGAGTATCTGCAGATTAATCCGATACCTGATTGGCTATTAGGGCTGAACGATTAATCGATTTTAAATCGAACTCGCAATTTTAAATGATGCGATTATCAAATCGCAAAGCCTGCGATTACATTTTTTTTTTTTAAATAAATAAATACAATTCTTCTTGTATGTCAGTCATCCACACCAATCAGAAGTGCTGTGCTCCACATGTACCAGCCATTGTTAACCAATCAGAAGTGGCCCATGATAGAAGGTGATAGACAGATTGATCCAATCACCTGCCAAGTATTTTTGAAATACTTTTCCAAATGGCTTCCAATGGAGCTTTCCTAGATAGTTTGGTGAAACAAACCATCTGAGTCAGGTTAGTAATGCTCCATCACATGTTTCTAATACAGGGTGAATCTTAAACTGAAGCTTGACTTTAAAGCAACCCAACGGAAAATTCATGTAAGTTTAGTTCTTTCACTCGTAGCTCGGGCTGCGGGGGTGCTAGAGACAGGAGCACGTTGATACGACCTTCCTAGCCGGAGATATGGCCGCATTTTACAATAAATCTCCGTTGGGTCGCTTAAAAACAAATATCGCAAATCGAATCGCAATCGCAATATCTGTCAGAAAAATTGCAATTAGATTATTTCCCCAAATCGTGCAGCCCTATTGGCTATCATACCATCCAAGCAAGGGACGATACAAGACAAAAAAAATGTTGGTTTAGTTATCTTGGCCTCCGTTTTGACTGCTATGAAGCTGGGAGGGGCAAATGAGTGACATTCAACTCTTCTTTGTTTAGGAGCGAGAACGTGACACACCTGCAATAGATCTGCATTCTACTGAGTGAGCTCTTCTACTTCCCTATTGTTAAATCTGCTGTTCCAATGTAGGAATCTTTTAGTACACTACTGTCTTTGAAACTTAATGTGGCTAAAGTTAGTTTAACACTAAACACCTTAATAATAATACAAGACCTCATAGCATGAATAGATACTTACTGTACATCACAAACAGGATGGATACAGCCTTGATTTGAAAGGAAGCTCATTGTCCATAACTGGGTGTGTAGGCCTGACTCCGCTTCCTTTAGCAAAGCGGGTCGAGATGTAATCACTTTTTAATCAAGTGATGTCTTATATTTTGGAGCTAATTTTAGCAGCCTTTACATCATTAAAATGTTGAACAGCAAAAACAGCCCCGTTACATAAAGCCATTCAAAGAAAGTCCTTTCTGTTTTATGTGAAACATGAGCCGTCACTTTGGGAAATAAAGAGACAGGTTTCCATTGCAGCTCTCAATGCTTGTCCCACATAAAAAAACTCATTGGATATGTCAAGGCTGGCTTTTGATTGAAAGACAAAGAATGGGCGACTGAAACCCAATGACAAGATAGCAGATCAAACATTCCTCAGGTGATGTATTCCCACTGTGATGAGCGGCCGTTCCCACAGACACAAAGAGACCGGTGTTTCCATCAGAGCCTGGGATCCAAACCGCCACTCAGCGGTACAATCAGTGATTCAAATGTAGCCCGAATTCATTACAAAGGTTTTGGATAGGGTTAAGGTCAAGTTCTTTCACACTAAACTGGGAAAAAACTTTTCTTTTTGGAGCTGGCTTTGTCATGTTGAGACAGAAAAGGGATGAAGACAACCTGTTGCCACAAAGAAACATTATTGTCCAATAGAAGATATCTCTTTGTATGTGGAAGCATTTAGATTGAACTTATGTTGGACTAAAGGGCGCAAACCAGGAAAAATAGACCAATACTCAGGTGTCTACATACGTTGCCTACTTTTGGCCATTTAGTAAATTGATTATAAGTTCATATGTTCTACTGAAATGTGGCAGTTGTGAGAGCATGGTGTTCAGATTTAAAGGTATGATTTTTACAATCAAATAAATACTGTTGGATGATCTACCAGCTGCATTAAAAAGAAAAACGTTAGCATTTTGGAATCATTATTGTTGTGCAGATTTGAAGATTAATGGTCAGAAATACGTTGACTTTTGGCCCCATAGCACGAGTCAAGCTTCACAAAACCTAGATCCTACATTTTCCACAATGCAACTGCAAGTAATATCTTTATTGACTAATTCCCTGCTCTAATTTTTCAAACTCTATGACCCACTTTTGAATGCAAGCTGTGCAGAAAAGCCAAGCTCTTCCCTATCAAACCAGGACTTCTTTTAATAAAGCTGGTTTTTTGCATGGGGAGCATGTTGAAGAAAAAAGGAACAATCGGTCACAACAAAGCTCACTATTGTTGTAATGTAGAACAATGGAGACAAGCCCAGATCATAAACAGAGGTGTCTACACATTATACCATAATGTAGGACACAAAGATAGAGGATGTGTTTTAATTTGAGTTGTTGACAATAACAAAAACTATGGAATAATGTTGGTTTTATCCTTTATGCAATACAATACGAGTCAGTTTACATACCCGTTCTTGTACTTGAGAGAAAGAGCCTTCCAGAAGTTAATTTCCTCGTCTTTCGAGGAGAATTTTGGTATCATATCTGTTTCCATGGCAAACAAATCTGGAAGGAAAGGAATAAGAAAACAACAGTGATTAAAACAGCCAGGTTTATCACACAGAACTGAAAAAACTCTCATTACATTTTCCAATAGCTTGAGATCTTAGTCTATAAAGACACGAGTGAGAAACTCACAGCTAGGAATTCATCATCAAAAGAGCTCCCTGCTGATTCGCAGAAACCCTGAGGAGTTCCCCTCACAGAGAACCACACTCTTCTCTCCGGGGTTTGAACAAAACAGCCTTTGGATTTGATATTGGCCTTCCATAAGATCAAATCAATCTAAGCCTGTTGAAAAAAGGGCCCTTCTGACATTACACAAGACAACAAATCTGTTACTTAGTTCAAAATGCAACCGAGTGCTGCCTGATCTGTTCCCAGAGGTAACATTGGGGCCCGAAGCCTCGTTTATACTGACTCATAATTAGAGAGGAAACAAGAATTTAACCCCTAAACACCCAACTCAATGTGAGCAGCAGCAGATGGGAACACGCCCAACTGAGAAACCAGAACATTTTTTGTCAACATTAATCAATCCCTTTGACTTAAATAGAAAGATAAAGAGAAGCTGATGACGAAAACAATGTTGGACAATGTTTGTTAAGTACAAAGTCCTTTTCTCCCCCCATCTTTGAAACTGGTTCACTTGCTTTCCATTTTGTGTCCCCAGTTGACTGAACGGGAATCAAAAGAGATGTTTACCTGTAAACCAAACAATTAAATGGTATGGCCAGAGGTAGCAAGTCAGTCAGTATTACTAATGTTCAGTATTTAACTATTTGTACTTTTCAGAGGTATATTGTATCTCAATCTTTTTGGTAATTTGTGTTACTTTGCAGATTCGTTTTAATTATACAGTACATAATATAATCAATAAATGCATGATTATATATTATAACAGGTTGCCCAATGCCCAGCTACCAAGCTGTATATGAAATAAGTTATATTATATCAATGTTATCCTACAGTGAAACCAATCTTCTCATGTAACTATATGCAAGAAGGATATATAAGCATATTTCCCAAAACGTTGTTATCTCGTGGATGTTTGATTATGGACAAAACGTCTACATAAGCATCGCAGAGACCGGTCAGAAATAATAGTGAGAAATTATTATATTCAAAACAGCAAACCAAGAGTTAAAACTAGAACAGCAAATAAGAATTCCAGAATGCAATACCAAACTATTGTGCAGGTCCAAAAACTGAAATAAACCTTAATAAGAATGGTATGTGATTATTAAAGTGTATGGTATGAGAAGGATAACAAGGAATCAAGGCCAGCAGGGGCCTCTTAAGTGTCACAATAAATACTGCTGACTTCTAGCATCATGGTGAAAATGTCCTTGACACAATAAAAATCCTTTACAACAACTGAAGGACAAGGGAAGGCAATCTGGCCTTCAAAAACTCAAACGGAAATGTCATTAACCATAAAGAGAGCTTGTCTGCTCTTGCTGTCACTGACTTATTTTATGTTGCCCTACAAACATATCTTTCTATTTTTCCTGAATAACTCAGCTTCAGATTACATTCACCCAGCAGCCCACAGGGAAACTATAGTGTTATTACAGTAGAGGAGAATGCATCACATGCCATTTTGATAGCATCATAAAGAGGGTCGTGAGGGCTATGCCCCCTACATAAAACACAACAACTGTTAATATTTTGCAAGAGGATAATTTATTTTATTTATTTCCTGTTTTCTCTTTTTGATAATTGGAACAGTCCTAAAACAGAGAGAACAATTACAATTAAAAAATGTTTCCTTCATGTTAACTGAATAAGATTGATCTTGACCTACGAATTTCGATATTATAAGGAATATATTATAGGATTTAAAAAATATTGTTTTTTATAAGACTGGCCTACACTTTAAAATCTTCTTTAGACATACTGATTTAATTTCCAAATGAGAAATGACCCTGTTGAACACTGACCATAAGGTAATCTGGTTGACTAATTATAACATTAGTCACCTGGCAAACAAACTAAAATAGTTTAATTGATGCATTAAAAATACCATACATTTGTATTGAGTATTTACCCTTTATATATACAGTCTATCTATGGTAATTACATAAAACAGGACCAGAATGACACCAGGATTGGCGTCTAACAGCACAAACATGATGCTGAGCTCAGCTGTCAAAACTGGGTGTGCAAACAAGCCGTGAACCGAACGAACGACCAGCTTCAGCCCGACGACATGTTGGCTCTAGTGTTTTCATTTGACTGGTTTCCAAATGAAGACAAAATACAATAAAATTAAAAGCATTTAGTACCTGAACATCGCCCCGAACAGTGATGTTTATCAGTCCATTATTCCCGCTTGGGTGAGCTGCTGAGGCCGAGCTTCTTCTATGATGTCTGATGATCTGTGCTGACTCCTCTCAGCGGGGAATTTAATGGGGAGCCCACCCTAAATATGAATATTATTAATCCCGATATTTGTGACTCAGGTTGGATAAAAGTGTGAAATATTAAACTATTGTATTCTCTTTTTAAGACTGGGAATATAAATGTGGATAAAGCTATTGAAAACAACCCTGGAAAGAAACAGATTTTAGGGTGGATTTCCTCAGCACTCACTTGCTCTGCTCTGTTCACGAGCTTCACTGCTGCACACAAACTGCGCATGATCACGCATTATAACAAATAACGGAGTAAATATCAAGTTAGCACCATCTGCTGCTCATCGACTACAACAGGGTTTAGTATTACTTGATTTAAGTTTTTATGATGTTAGGGACAGAATAAACAAATCTTGAAATAAATAAAGTCATATTGTGTTGTTAAATTAACTGTGTAAACAAGGTGTTCTTGTGTGGTGCAGGCCATCTGTATGGAGAATCTTAATTTACTCAACGTTATTAGATTACAGAATTTTAAGGTACAAAGTAAAAACATATAAAAGAAGCAGTCTAAAGTATTTGATAATAGTTTAAAATATATTTTAGAAGTTAAAATGGGGACACAATAAATTATTTAATTTGTAATTTAATTAAATAAAAAAAAATGTACTTAAAAAAGGGTACATCTCTTAACTTATTAACGTATCTGTAGGTTGAGTCATTTAAAAAAGGAGTAGTGAAAAAACCCTCTGTTTTGACCCAAAAAATAGAACTACATTCTGAAATTAAATCAATAATATCAATATTACTTTCTATGTACTTGTCTTACTATTCATTTACCAAGAGAGTATTTATAAAATCATGACATAATGTATTTAGTTAACTGGAAATGTTTCTACACATTTGTCCTCTACATTTTGTAACATTTGTATTAATTGTTGTTTTATTATTATTACAATGTACTACATTATCTCTCTAAATACAGAATTCAGATTAAGTTAGTCTTGCATTTTCTTTTTCAACAGGTGATAAGATTTGGCTTGGTTTGTCAAAATAACAACTGCGTGGTCTTTGACGTCAAACGCGTCATTACCTCACATGTTTCCATGGTAACCGTGCGGAGATCGTAAAACTAATTAGACAAAATGACTGAGAAGAGTTTAGAGAAAATTACGAGCTTTTCCTGGGACAGAGACTCCGAGAACATGGAAGAAGACTCAGCGACCATGTTCGACGTGTTCAACAGTCATATGAGAGAGGTTTGTGCTGCTGCAGCCTGTCATGGTGGGAGTTAGCTAGCTCACCTACTGTAGCTACTCTGCTATGTGAGGTTACTGTGTACATTCTTTGAACGTTACTCGACTAACCCATAATAAAGGGAAACACTTTAAAAAGAGGTCCAAAATAATTGCCAACAATCACTGAAGTAGCCATATTGATCACATGACATTTGTCTGTGTATATATCTCAAATACAATTTAGACTTATATATGAAAACTAGTAATTTACCTACAGTAAATTGAGGACACAATAAATTCTATTTGAAGGAAATGTAGACATAAAAGCCTTAGAAATAAAACATGTATTTATTAGTTTGACAAATAACTGATTTTTGAATTGATTTATTTCATTTCATTTGGTAAAATTAGTAATAATACATTCTCCTATCATAGGAGGAACCAGCTAACTTGAACCAAAACAATTTATTCTACTGTGTCCTCTGTCCTGTGCACACCCTCCTCCTATTGGCTGTTATCACCTGAAATACAAGGCTGGGATTGGCTCGTGCCTTTTTCATGCAGCCTGAAATATATATGTAATTGCATCCGAGTGCAGCAGGTTTGGTTTTACAGCATCTGGGGAACAATAGGTTTCTAGGATATAAGCTTGTATAAACAGAGAGGGCACGCAGCTCGCTAAGGCTTTACTAACTCAGTGCTTGATTTAGACGAGGAGACGGTAAGATGGAAGACATTAAAGCAGAACAAAAGAAAGAGGAGGAATCTGGGAGTAGTTTATTTCACCTACTTATGACAAAGAAGACTGATCTAGAAAAGGAAGAGGTTTGTAAAAATACAGCTTAGAGTAGAGACATGTTGTATTATAGAGTTCTGAGATCTAAGTTGAATTAAGGCATGATATCAAACAGCACATTATGTATTAACATATATAGCATATTTGTACTTTGTGTATGTGTGTTCCCTCCTGTATGTGTGTGATATGTAACAAAGCACTTTCTGCTGTTGCTCTGCAGCTTCTCTAAGAGTTTTCCCCGCTGTCTCCCCAGAGGATCGTGCTACAGCGGCTGATAGTGATTGCTCGGCTCCCCCACGACCTCGCTGACAGGACAGAACTTGGAGGTCAGCCAGCAATTACCTTAGAGCCACGAAGAGCGGGGGCACAATAGCTCAGTGCTCGATAATAATAAGGCACTGCCATTCCACTGAGAAGATTCCTTCATTCAAATCAATGAACTAATCACCTTCTACCAATTTCATCTTGTTTTCCTTCAGGGGAGTGCAGGATGATGGTAATTGGTGTTACAGATGTGCTGATCTATGTGGAGAAACATCTATTTCTCAACTCTTAAAATGACAACAATGTGAAAAGAGCTGTGACAGACGGTCTTTTCCCCTTTGTTGGAGTTTTTACAAGCTTTCACACCTCTATGAGAATGCGTCTGCAGGGCGTCCTGTCTGTTGGGCTTTTTCTAGTTCCTGCTTAGGAATACTGACCCAATAAAAGAAAGACTGAACTGTGTGTTAACGACAGAGACACTTTCAAGTTGTCAGGCTGCCTCATTTCTCACTTATCTGCAACAAACTGTTCCTTTGTTTGTCTCCACACAGCTCATTACGAGAGACTCAACTTTCAGCTTAGCAAACGGTATTCATGGGATCTGATGACGGGCCGGCTGTACATTTACCCATCCTGTCTGCTGCATATCATCGAAGTGAGTTTCAAGTTTGTCTATGAGGAAGATGTGTTTTGTGTTATCATTAAGGTTGCATAGAAACTTAATCCACTGAATTACAAAAAATGTAATCGAATCTGAATACTTTTGGATACATTCAACCAAAAATGTAAGCTATTGCAAGTATTTTGGATTTTCAGGATCCACAGTTGGTTGAAACAAATGACCCATACAAGATTGGTACAAACTGAAAGTGCAATGTGAGTGTTTTTACAATATTGGAGTCAATTCAATAAATACAAATTACCAAAATAAACCAACTAAACAAATGTATTCTAGTAATCACTGACAACCACTACAATCTTTCTATGCATTTGTTCAGATATAATTGCGGCTGCCTTTTGTTTTTTGTATTTGATTGCTCAGTCCTCATTACTGTTATCCATTATGACTCAATATGGTGCACTTCTCTGTGGCTCTCTTCCAGTCATCCAGAGAGGTTCTGCTCTCTGTTCTGACGGACCTTAAAGACATGCAACACCAGACACACGGGTAATGATGCTTCATTCATCCTCACATGAAAAGTATAATAAAATGAAAACAATAAGATCATAAAATAATATTAGTAGATGAAGTCATACCCTGCCAACTTCAAAGCACATATATGTATGTTTGAAGACAAAGGTATCATGTTTGACAGATGAATAACATACATCTTAAAAGCACTGTCATGGTTTTGCTGAGCGTGTTCAAATAATAATGTCAACCTGTGTGTGTGCTCCTTTGTTAGTCTGTTTTTGACTTTATGTTTTTTTCATGTGTAACTAGGTCCATAAACACCCCAGTGAGGTCACTGTAGAATAATAAAAAGTGATACGAATACCCTAAAACCAGACTGTTATATCTGGTAAACAGAACCATAAACATTGTTTCCATCTCTTTCAGTGCCTTGCTGGAAGCTCCCAGGGTTGTGTTCATGGCCCATCATCCTCAGAGCAGGCTGTTCCAACAGTGGAGCTACAAGGTGAGCTTTCATCTTTGAGGATGCATTCATATCAGTGGTGGATAGTAACACAGTATATTTACTCAAGTACTGTACTTAAAGCTCCCATGTCATGCTTCTCCGGTTATTACCCGTCCCCTTGTGTGTTATGAAGGTTTTTCTGCATGTAAACGGTCTGCAGAGTAAAAACCCTCAAAGTACACCCTGTAGGGAGTAAAACTCCATCACAGTCTATGCTGCCCCAAAACGCCTCGTTGGAGATTTCTCATTTTCCATTGTTTACTTCCTGGGTATCACTACAAAGGGATACCCAGTAGCCACGCCCAGAGCTATGGCCGCACCCTCTGCCAGCCTTTCACGAAACAAAGCTTCCCAAACCTTTCAGCGATTCATGCCGGGTATGTACAGCGTAGGGCACTGAAGAACGATGCTGTTCCTACTTTGTTTGGACCAGCGGGAGATTCGGGTACAAAACCTGTATTCATTGTTGTTTGTGTATTTATGATGTTTAAAACAAACAAGGTATCTACCACGACTGTTTAAATGGGTAAACGTTTTTCGGACTTCTAAGTTGGGATCACGGAGAAATGCTCTCCGCAGACCCATGCTCACAGCGTTATCAACCTTTTTCTTACTCAATATCAAGCCACACTTATTGGTCCAACAAGCCGTTTAGGACAAAGAGTGAATACCGGTGAATACACATACTTTACAGAGATGCTGTTTGAGAAACCAATGTGAGTTTGGAAAATTGCACAGTATAAATCTATTTTAGTAGACCTCAACAATGGAATTATGATCAGTAGAAATGGCCATGACATGGGACCTTTAAGTACAATGTTGAGTCACTTTACCTGAGTATTCCCAGTTTATGCTACTTTGTACTTCTACTCCACTACATTTAAGAAGCCAATATTTACATTTGTACTCCCCATATTTATTTGCCAGCTTTTGTAACTTATTTTTTAGGCTATAATATTAGCTAATACAAAATCTAAATCAATGATTAATTCAACTTTGACATATATTTATAGGTTAAGATATCAAGTAGCAGTATAACAAATTATTCAAATGAGCTCTTCATTTACCAGTTGTGATCAAATACATGAATAATCATAATAGTGACCCAGCAATTCAATATACGATTCTGAAATCGGCCATTAATAACAATACTTTTTACTTAAGTAAGATTTTGATTGCAGGACTTTTACTTTTAAAATGTAGTATTGCTACTTTTTTTGTAACACATCTGAATACTTCTCCCACACTGATTAATAGAAGAAAAATAACACTGGGTGATACTTTACATTGTCTTAGTGAGGTGTTGTTACAGCACCAGCCATCAGAAGCGTTCATTAACTTTCTCCACACATTTATTTAGATTTCCCCTCTTCTATGATTTCCCTCTGAATTATAATCCGTATGCATGAGTTTGAGTGTTTCATGTTGTTGAAGGTGCTCGAAGCAGACCAGGTGGCAGGAGAACCTGGAGCGAAGGCTCTTGAGGATGAGGAGGAGACCACAGAAACGTTAGTGTGTACCGTTCTGTCAGGGCTGCAGAAACTGGACAAATCTAAAAAGGTGTGTTCAGTTTGATGGTCTCTTTAGGGATTGATGTACAGCATATGGAGGCCTATAGCTGTCATTGTAGTAAAAGATTCAAAAAGAAATCATTACTATAAGTATTAAATAAATGTAGCAATAAAAGCCTCAATCACTCAATAAATGTTCCTGGTCATTTAAAAATAATATCAACTTTTGGCTGTTAGTTGACAACATCAAGGCAACAAAATAAGTGAAAGAAAACCAGAAAATAATAAATAATTAGATATGAGCATGATGAATTTATACAAAATTGACAATTATTATTAATAATAACTTAAAATAAATATATAAATTGAGTTTATTAATGTTTGTATTTCTGAGAAAATGTATTGTTTTCTTTAATTAACATGCACATTATTTTGGTGATTGAGGCTCTTTTTCTACTTTGCTTTCTGTCTTTTACTTTTTTATTTATCACTTTCTATTAAGCTTTATTTATTGATTAAAATAGCAGCTTTGGTCCTCCATAGTCAGAAATAACTAACACATTTTATTTCTTTACTTAAAAACATAAACTAAATAGAATGTATTGATGTATTGAAGGCTGTTCCTGGGTCCGTGTGGGAAGAGACCCCGGAGCTGATCGCCTCTCAGAGGGTTCTCTACAAGCTGCTGGCTCGAGAGGAGCTCTTGACGCCTCAGCAACACCTTCAGATGTACAACTCACCGCTACACATCCACATGGACTTTGGTAAGAGCAGATGATAAATATACAGAGCATCCGGAAAGTGTTCATACCCCTTAACTCTTTTCACATTTTCTTATGTTACAGCCTTATTTCCAAATGGATTAATTTATTTTATTTTCTCAACATTCCACACACAATACCCCACAATGACAAATAGAAAACGTTTTTAAAGAATCTTTCGCAAATGTGTTAAGAATAATCAAATGAAATATCACATGTACATAAGTATTCAAACCCTTTGCTTTGACACTCAGGCGCATCCCGTTTCCACTGATCATCCTTGAGATGTTTCTAGAAATGTTTCTAGAAAAATGTGTGCAGCATTGAACATCCCAACGAGCACATTGGTCTCAATCATTTGCAAATGGAAGATGTTTGAAACCTCCACGGCTCTTCCTAGAGCTAAAGCCCAAACCCAAACAAAACTGAGCATCGAGGGAGAAGGGCCTTAAGTCAGAGAGGTGACCAAGAACCCGATGGTCACTCTGACAGAGCTCCAGTGTTCCTCTGTGGAGATGGGAGAACCTTCTAGAAGGACAATCATCTGTGCAGCACTCCACCAATCAGGCCTTTATGGTAGAGTGGCCAGAAGGAAGCCACTCCTCAGCAAAAGGCACATGAAAGCCCCCATGGAGCACCTAGAGGACTCTCAGACCACGAGAAACCAAATGGTCTGGTCTGATGAAACCAAGATGGATCTCTTTGGCCTGAAGGCCAAGCATCATGTCTGGAGGAACCCAGGCACCGCTCATCACCTGGCCAACACCATCCCTACAGTGAAGCATGGTGGTGGCAGCATCATGCTGTGGGGAGGTTTCTCAGCAGCAGGAACTGGGAGACTAGTCAGGATCAAGGGAACGATGAATGCAGCAATGTACAGGGAGATCCTTGATGAAAACCTGCTCCAGAGCGCTCTGGCCCTCAGACTGGGGCGAAATAAGGCTGTAATATAACAAAAATGTGGAAAAAGTGAAGGAGTATGAATACTTTCCGGATGCACTGTGCTTACTCATCCAACATGAATCTAATGAAAAGATGATTGTCTTTATAATAATATAATGTAATAATCTTGTTGATTTTAGCGATGATTCAAAGTGTTGAATGAAGCAAATCTGCACCAAGTAACATTTTGCTCTGTGTTCTGATCACTTAACAGGACAAGTGATCCGCAGCAGCCGCCTCACCACGGTTTAATGTTGTGGACAAAAGGTCAAAGGTAGGGAATCTCGTTATTTACTGTGAAACTCACAGTTAAGGCTTCACCTTTACCTAGGACTGGTCAGTCTTGACACTTGCAAAACAATGACCTTGTTCCAATTGTATTCAGACATTCATGATGAACGGAGGGTAAATCCTTGAAGAAAATATAAATCTGTCTGAAAAGAATCAGATTCAGAAATACTTGAATTATCCTGGGGGAATTTGGTTTTCCTGGCTGTAGTTCCACATTAGAATGATGACCCAATACCTGCAAAACTAATGGCCTTCCCATCAGGCTCAGCTGTACTTTGTGTTTACTGCTAATTAGCACCATGCTTAAACTCAAGATCATCAGCATGTTAGCATTGGCTTCAGAGAAACAGCATTTTGGCTGTAGACACTGAGTCTTGTTGTACTTTTCTCTGCATGCTACAACCTTTGCATGCAGCACAGCTTGGTTTTAACATGACAGCTGTGTGTTTGAGGTTTAACGTCTAGCAGAGCATGTGAAATGTTCATCTTAGAGGTCTTCATGCTAGGTGCATTTCAGTGCTGTCACTGTCAGAGACTTTAAATTGTGATTCACCTCGCAATTCAGAAACGTAATGGAGTGTTCTATGCCTCTGCAGAATGTTTGGCCTTCACTGAACTGCCTTGGATGTGACTGAAGGCTTCCTGGAGGAGAGAAATCACTGTGACAGTTTGTTAACAACATGTAATATACTGCAGCTTTGTTGTGTTCTTCAATATGCTTATTTCCAAATGCTGTTATATATAACACTTGTTTATGTGAAATAACAGTGACACCACATTTGCAACAAAGGCACAGAAACTCCAGGTAATATAAAAACATTTTTTAATAGTTTCAACATTCGGATGAGGTTAATTTTAATTCTATCTTACTGTACACTGTGTTCCACTCGGTGACCGGGAGATAGCTCGTCCAATAAAAAGGCATTTCCTCAAAACTTTAAAGAGTCCACAGCGTCACTACAGTTTCACACAAATCACTTTGAAGTCTCAAAAGATTCCTTGATCACTCATGTGTTCCCTTTTTATTTTGGCCCCCATTAATTGGAACATAAGCAAAAACAAGGAAAGAAAAGAGGATTGGAGATGGATTTTTGCAATGGCTGCATGCACCACAGTGTAATCTACAATAGTTTGGGTTCAAACAAATGCAGCATGGTTTTTTCTTGCTTGCTATATGATTTTCTTGAACTTTTCTAGAGATTGTAGTCCTTTGAAAGCGTAGTTTTCTGGGCACAAACATAATGACAGCTTGATTTCCTGACAGGGATCTCTGTTCTGAGCCAGATGTGCTTTTCTTATTTGCTATAGACACTGTATAAACACAGAAGATACATGGGGGAAACAGTAAATCATAATGGTTTCAAAACAAACTGGTGGAAAGTTGACTAAAAAAGGTCAAAGGGCACCACTAAATTCTTCTTCTTCTTTTATAAAGGTTGATCTATTCACTTATAAAAAATAAATACAAGCACATTTATATAGGACCAAAGATTAGACACATTTCATAGGCATGGTTTAAAAAAGCATGCTGCCGAGTTTCACACATCGAATCAAACGCCCCCCACACCTCCCGACCCAAAACGGACACTTTTGATCAAATACCCCACCACCCTCTTTTACTTGAGAATATGTCCACAACACAAACAGTCTGCCTTCATCACGACCTATGAGGTGAACATCGTCTATCACCAATACATTCCACCTATTCATGTAAAAAAGGCCTTTCGTCTTTTTAGTGCTCAAAGGGCATGCTTGCAAAAGCTGTAATACTGGAGACTGTCTCCCGGCTGTCTCTTGCTCGACAGGGTTATTGTTAATAAAGTTGTGTTTGATGAATACTGTATGTACAAGCCTTAATCTGAAACCCTTTAGTACAAAACGAAGAGCAGCACATTGTAACACAGAAATCCAGACAAAGACAGGACACACCATTCACTTCAGCACAGCCAAATTGTAACAATTACTTTCTAAAGAAAAGAAAAAGAAACTCCTATTTCTAAACACTGGCATAGATGCTGTATCGATTGAAGGGTCGGATTGGATCATTGGTGTGAATTGTAGCACAGCTGAAACATGAGGTCGATTTTTTTGATTGACAGAAAGTGTTACTTTGATAACTTAGAGCAGAAATGCCAGACATTTTATCGGAAAAAAATGTGTTATTCACAGCCCTTAAATATCCGGTTGTTTCTGTGCCTTGGAAACTTTTTTTGCAGGTTCTGATTTGTTCTTTTTTTATCTATCACATATCTATCTAAGGTTACTGTAAAGATCTTAGTTTTAGTTTCGCTGGCAAACTAAAAGACAGCGGTGCAACAGTTTCATGCAGAGTCTCTTTTAACCTCTCAAACCCTGCGTTACAGCTGCAGGTTGTTCGGACAAGCTTTGTGCAAGCCCACAGAAAGTTATTTGACATTTTAAACAAGATCCGCACATTTAGAGAAATATCCAATATGCTGGATTCTCTGTTGGAACATCTTGAATTCTCCATTTGAAGAAATGTAGTATCATGTAGCTGCGAAGATGTGTTACAACAAGCTAATACAGAAAGGCAATATTATTGAACTGCAAAGCTAAAATGAGGGTTCAAGAGGTTAATTCTTATCTGCAACACAAGCACTATCAGCAGCTTTTATTAAGTAAATCTAAATCTAGATTAACCTTG
Source organism: Notothenia coriiceps (assembly GCF_000735185.1). Lineage (NCBI taxonomy): Eukaryota > Metazoa > Chordata > Actinopteri > Perciformes > Nototheniidae > Notothenia > Notothenia coriiceps. The sequence goes on from NW_011340752.1 coordinate 153,037, forward strand.
AGCCTACAGTTTTTTTTTGTGTGAATGTGGCGATATTGTGCTAGAACCAGCGACATTGTAATATAATGTTCATCGACATATTTTTCAATGCAGTATTTTCATATATCTATATATATATATTTGATTTCTCCCCTGCCACTATATACAGAACTGGTATGTACAGCGGCTCACTATTTACAAAAGTCCTGTAAGTGATATTTGAAAGATAGAGGGTGCAGAGCAGCACAGTGACTTTGAGGCCATGTGTAGTGGATGTTTTCAGGACATTATGGAGAGTCAAATCTGGATGGGTCATGGTGAAACCCCCCAAAAGGCAAATAACAAACTGCTGCTGTCGAATGCAAACCTTGTTACTCCAGTTTTATTGATTTTCAAGTTTTCTGCTTCCTGAAAAGGTTTCGATGCGACAGCAGGGAAATTCTGGTCCCATGTTTAGTTTTTTTTGGATGAGATTCATGTGTAGTGGAAACAATCACAACTCTTCAGACCTAGTAAAAAGTATTCAGAAATATATCTGTATAAATACTCTCATTAAAATAAACACATACATATCTTTGCACTTGCCTCTGGTTCACTTATATAGACCGAAAATACCAGCATCATCAGACAGGGGTCTTGGGGGGGGGCTGCCAGAGATAAAGGTGTGCTTGTTTTTACCACTGAGGCGACAAAAATAGCACCTTTTTTTCAGGGAGTGTGACTGTTTTCAGTTGAGATATGATAGGACGTTATTACACCTCAGGACAGGAGGATGAGATCTCATCCCGCTCAGCTGAACAACACCTCGCTGGGAGGACTCTGCAGAGGTTTGGCGTCACAGAGGGAGCCTGAAGGGTGCCGTCGGAGCTCCTGTCTGTTGAATGCCTGATCTTTACTTTCTAAAAAGACCCTTTGATTTTACTTTTCATAAATGTGTGTCTTCCGATCATAATTCACAATTGTTGTGTCCCTTGCTTTATCATTTGCTATTCAAATATTGTTATCACTTAGTGGTTGGCTCTTCATATTTATTCCAGCAGTATGATAGAGTAAGGGGCCCTGTGGAGTTTTTGATCAGTAGCAGCGCTTTGGGACTACACTTTGAGGTGGATACAGATGATATTTTCACTTAGCTTGAATAATTTCAAAACAGATCTACTTATCTTCTTATTATCATTTAGATTGATATTGAAATTGCGACATTATTCACGATATTGGAGGGAATTATTTTTCAATAACTAAATCATCACATTTTGCTAGGTTCTGTAATAAAGATTTTCCAAAAAACATCATTAGGATGATCAGCATTTGCCAGGACATCTCTACAGCAACACAATACAGTGACATGTTAAAGATAGTATATTGACACATATAACAAATATTGTGTCCATCGCAATTTGGATATTTAATTCCAAATTGCGATTTCAGCTCTTATTTGCAAAACTGATTCAATGAAGGTGGGACACAAATAACAGTCCCCTGCCGATGTTGTGCAATTCCACTGATTTGGTGGTCACAGCAATAAGCCCTCAGAAGCAGAGAAGTAGAAAACTGCGAGGACATACGCATCGTACTCTGCTAAAGGAAGGATATTCTTTCAATCGCTTTGCTTGTGTCTGGTGAGAGACACTAAATGTGAGCATAACTTCTGTTCATTTACAAGAAAACTCCACAGGACACCTCTAAGGAAAGTCCATCCCACAGAGCAGGAGCCGTGGTCCTGCCAATAGATAACAGCTGCTAACAGCTTCATAATTATTCATTTCAGCAAATGTCCCCGTGGCACACTCCAGGCATCATGGACTCTCTGTGGACCCTGCTCCACAGTCTGCAAACTGGAAATGACTTATTACTTATCACATGGAGTTTTTCATTTCCAAACCCTTTCAATTTGTACCTGTATGTATCTCATATGTTTAATAGAGTTCTGACAGCATCTGTATGCTATCTGGAGGAAATGGTATCTTTATAGCTCTTTAGACACAAAATAGGATTTGATCTGATTTAAAACCTTAATTGTATCATATATTCTGAAAATGTACAATATAAACAATAAATATTCAGTGATTGATATCCTGATTGATGTAAATACAGATGAGAGTGTGATTGTTTTTTTTTTACCTCTTTGCAACCTGGTCGTTTCCTAAATCTCTAAAACATGCATTCCTGTTTAAGCGCCACGACACCAACAGTGCAACATCAGATAGTACCACACACACACACACACACACACACACACACACACACACACACACACACACACACACACACACACACACACACACACACACACTTTCCAAAACGGCACACTCACAGTGAACGCTCAGGCGGGACACATACTCAGGGTTGTTGCCTCCACAGGCATTTCAACTGATACCCCTGAGGGATGAAGAGGAATGTGAGATGGGAAACAAACAGGAACAGGAAGAGTTGGCAGGACAGATGTACAGTACTTCTTAAATTCACTCAGGAGAAGCAGCAGCAGAGCGCACTCATCCCTCCCAGCAGCCTTTAATAACACATTATGTAACAACTCCAGAACATGTAGTGCATTTCCACTTCATGTAATAACAGCAGCATTTTGTAAAGTCAACAGCTTGAATGCAAAATGTAAAACGTTTACCCGCATTTTAATGTTAATTATTAGATACTAAAGTGGTATTTGCAAAAATATTAAGCTATTTTATTAATTGAAATGTAAAATATAAATTATATGGTAACCAATTAAGTCTTCATCTGTTCTTTAAAGAAGGCCAACATTGCATTTGTAGATTTGACCAATGAAATATAATCTACCTAACTAATTGTATATTTGCAAATGAGTCAGTATGCATATTACACTTTTTTGGAATGAAGACGTGCATTTAGGTTTGTAATACTTAGATAATGTATTATTACCTATTAATGAATAAAAGGGTTCCGGGTTTTCGTTATAAATGTATTTGTTATAAAATGCGGAGAAATTAATTACATTTTGTGCTCAGGCGGTTTTTTACAAAATGTTGCGGATTATTACAAAATGACACAAAAATGTGTGAAATCTTTCCTGGTTGTTAAATATTGTGTTATTACATAATGCCTTTTCCAGTCTCGTGTGTGAAGTTAAAGGCAATATTGCAAGTGAATCAAATAAGGCAAAAATAAACAAAAAACATTAATAATAAAAACAAACAGTAAACACAAAATGTCAAAGTATGTGTTGTCCCCTGACAATATTGTCGCCATCGCCTCATGTGATCCGGATTTATTTTGGGTATCTTTTGTTGTTTTCTCACAGTTTCACCCCTCTGGAGTACAGTGAGGTGTGACGATGAGATCCAGAGCGAGGCTGTAAGTAATCCAGTGGGAGAAGTGAAAAGGTCAATGTATGAGTGTGTGCCAGGGAGGGGGGGGGGGCTCAGTGGCGTCATAGCACTGTGCTTTCAGACTCTTCCTCCGACTCGGCTCTGAAGCCCGTGGGTTCACGCAGTGCCACCGAGTTCCTGAAGGGGGAGATGTGGGGCAGGTCGAAAATACAGTTCAGTTCCACGTCGATGATGGGGATGTCCAAGTTGCAGAGACAATCTGGCAGGGCCAAAACACAGACAGGAAATCAGCGAAAGAGAGTGAAATGACAATACAGTTGATGTGGGTGAAAGAAAGCTGGATGATGGTACACACAGCAGGTGGGTCATTATAAACTCAAACCATTGAACCAAAGTATGAGAAAAATAAAAACAAAGCATGAAAGGGGTGCACGATTTACAAGGTGCACAGTATGTCATGGGGGTGTCTGCATACTTGCTTTTGACCATGTAGTGCATTTATTTTTAATTAGTTTAAATAGATAGTAAAGACTTTTTCAACTTCACTTTTTTTATCACAATACTGAGTTCAATGCTCGCCCAGCGCAATAGAAATGATTACAATTACATCATTTTATATAGTTCCATGCAAGGTGAAAATATACTGACGTTTAATCCTTATAGCATGAGTCAAGCTTTAGGAACCGTAGATCCCACGATGCTAATATCTGTATCGACAAATCCCCTATCTATATACCCATTGCTAACACCTGATTCAGACATGATCAATGATCAATATAAAAAGGCTAGTCAATCCAGTGAACACTGTCGGACCCAGACCATGAGATGACAGTGTAGTCATCCTTGTGTATCAACTAATATATTGACCTCAGTTTTGATGCAACAGTGTAACATGTGTGATGAATATCTGCACAAACAGGAAGTGTGCAGACTGAACAGCGATGGTGAGGGCAGTGAGGCACAACACTGCGGAGTTGGAGGGGAGGGTATGGGGGGGCATCTGGAGCAGGGCATTATGATTGGGAATCCTGAGGGCAGAGAAGGTTGGAGGTTTTTGGCGACCGCCCCGGTCTGTTTAGCCATGCATCGCATCAATCTCAGCCGCCATGCAAAGGCTGAAACAATGGGTTAAAGCTGGTCTGAGGACAGCGGCTGTATAGAGTGCTGCAGGATGACTCCTAAAACCTGGAAATGAGTCAGCGCTTTGCACTTCAGGTTCCCTAGTCTCATAGTCAGGGAATAAGAAAAAGAAGTATGTCATCCCTGCAGCACTCTACATACATAATGAAAGGTAATGTACAATAAGGAGTGCATTAAGAGTGAGGCTGCCATCAGACAGAAGCCTGATCTAATATCTGCATCTACTGGCAACCTCACCCTACTGAGAGCTTACTCCATGGCAGGGGGGTTGGAGGGGTGAGGTGTGAGGCTTTAGCACAGGAACTCCTGCTTACCCTAAAAGTCCCTCTCACACATAGAATCACACTGAACCTCTCGGCTCATACCGCTGTAAGTGAGACAACGAGAGCAGTCGACAAGAGGGGACAAGTACAAGAAAATACAGTTGAAACTTACAGAGGTAAATAAACAGGTAAAAAGAGTTAAATCCAGAAACAGCCAACATGAAATAGACATATATTACCATATCATATATAAGGATGATTTTCAACAAGTCCCATGAAAAGACACCATTTGAATTCCCTACCTGTAAAGACTTTTTTTTATGTGTTTTTGGAATGCATAGATTGAAAACAACCAAACTGACTTAAATTAACTAATCTAATCTCGACTAAACTAATCTAAACTGAACTATACACTAATCTCAAGTAAACTAATCCAAACTAATGATTAATTCAACTGCCAGGTTGACATTTTGAAAAGTCAGAAATATACTGTATTAGTTTATGGTAACTCAGTGATAACATTGAATCAATAATTCATTCATAAATGTATGACCTGTTAAATAATCTTGTAAAATCTAGTTGAACTGAAGCCAAATTATAATTTATGCAAAATAACAAAATCATACCTTAGAATAACCAGTAATTAATGGACTAAGGTAAATGCAGTGAAATCAGAGTGCGTATTGCTAAAAATACTTCAAAGCTCTACTTGAACACAACAGGTGTACACGTGTACAGATCTGTATCATACACCTTACCTGTGGACATGCTTTCCCCAGGAGACAAACCATCCAGGAGGCCTGAAGAATGATCCAGGGGCTGGGGGCTGGTGCCGGGCGTGCTGGGGGGCTGAGGGGGGGGTAAACTGGGTCTCTGCCGGGGCGGCTTGGGGGTGGGCCTGGCCTTGGTGAGGGTCCCGGCCAGTGAGGGGGGAGAGGAGAGAGACGGGGTGGAGGCCAGCTGGATCTGTCCCGGGGAGCCGATGGTGGCGTATCCCTGCGGGTAGCTGAAGCTGTACGGGGAGGGGGTGCTGGGGGGGGTGGGCGACAGGCTGACAGGGGACGGCTGGCCTGTGGACTGGTCCGACATGGCTCCTGACTGGCAGTACGGGACTTTGGGGGGGATCGGGGCCAGCTTCTTTGCTGCAGAGAGAACAGAAAAACATGTTCCTGTTATATAAATATTACAAAACTGCAGTGAGATGTTACACCTGTTGAGCAATATGGAGCAGAGCCACTACTGGAGAGCAGCTGTCAAAAGAACCAGTTTGAAGAATAACGACAAAGCAAGAACAGAAAAAAAAGGATTTAAAGGTCACCTAAATTGCTATTTTTAGGCAATAGCATATATAGGTCTCCGATATATAAAAAACATGGCTATGAAGTGTTTTGCTCAAAATACCAAACTGATCACCCATTCTAGCCATGCCTCATATCCCTCTATTTCACTTCCTGTTTCAAAAGTGCTGATTTTGGGTATAAAGCTTTAAAAAAAAAAAAATGTATACAAAAGAAAAGGAGGGGGCTGAGCTCATGCGGCAACCGGCAGCTACTGTCTAAACTAAACATTTCCGTGATGAAACGCCATATCATGGGTTATCAAGGATTATTTCTGAAACAGTATGGAGCTCAAAGGCTTTCTCTCTTGCCGGTTATACCACAAGGTGAGTTCCTTTTTATTTCCTGCTTCTTCACACACATGCTCTCCAGTACAGGTTAGCTCTGAGTGTTAGCGATGCTAATGTAAACACCGACCATACATCCAAAACAGTCGGGCATTGTTTCTGATAGCAACGTTTCTGATAGTGCCGTGGGTCCACAATTCCGATATTACGTCATATCGGACGCAAATCTGGATCAGCTCCGTTGAGATTTGGGTACGGAGGAAAAGAGAGAGGGTTTTATTTTCTGACGCTGCGTGAGTTCCCTGACACACCGGGGACACATATGTATGTATAAAAGACATAAAAAAGTGCATTTTGCATGATAGGTCCCCTTTAAGAGGTTTTGGATTATTTTAAAGATATTATCATAAATGAGTAACATGACAAATATCGCGACCGCCCTAGTTTAGACTAATGGAGGGGTCAGCGCTCAGCCTCATTACCTCTCCTCAGGGTGTGGGGGCTGTGATCAGATGCACTAGAGGTCAGCGTCCCCTGCAGTCCCTGCAGTCCCTTCTGTCCAATCACTGGAGACAGCTCCTTGTTCTTTAGAGTACTGAGGACACATTGAAGGAGAAAAATACACACAGGAATTACAATCATGCTCATGCATCTATCTTCTCTTTAATAACATGCCATACAAAATATGAGAGGACCCATAGTTCAATGTCAAGTTGCCTGAGTGATCACTGTCACAGGCCAACATGTAGTACACACACTGCAGGGCAGCAGAAGCACTTCAAAAATCCCAAATAAACTGTAATGGCTTAATGGATTTTCCTTAATGTTGCAGTGCAGTGCAGCCAGAATGCCAATGGGAGGGCGGCCTGAAGGTAAAAAATCACCAGTTTACTCAGCGGATGAGGCATGAATGACTGAGGCTGCTGGGATTTAAAGATGGAGTGGAGCAATGCACATGGGCATCCATGGGCTTAATTTCAAAGTCTACATAAATTGGGCCTCATGCTGGAAATTCACTTGAATTCCTCTTATAATTTCTTTTCATTTTCACTTAAGAGAAGAAATAACAGAAGTCCCCTCCATTTGAATCAGTCCATGTCTGCTCTGATCATGAATTGGAGGCATGTGGTTGATTATTGACATGGCAGGTGTTCTGCCATGAGCAAACACTAATCATTCAATCACTCTGATATTGAAGTTTTGTTTTCTCAAATTCTAGTATGTCTCCTTATGTTGGACAGACCATTTTTGTACTGCTAACACAAAATGTTTTTCTTGTCTTAGTAAAAGTGCCCCTCGGCTGCTTCCAACATTTTCTCTTATCTAAGAGTAGAGTAAGAAATGTGTAAATCCCAGAAATCAATGGGTACCTAGAAAAGAGAAAAGAGGAAATGTGTTATCCTAATCACTTCCTGCATGAGGCCCATTGTGTTGCTCTGATCTTGCAGTGACAGTCTACCACTCAAGGCTCACTGGTATGACTCATTAACGCCCACTTTTTATAATGGTATGCACCGAAAGCCTTCCATTTCCTTTGTTGCCTGGCAACCACCTCCTTAATATCCTGGCAACATGGAAAGTTATGGATTGCATTTATGGCAATTATATGAAAAGATGGATGGATCTGATAATGGAGACCCTAAAGAGCATAGATTTTCCTTGACTGACGGATACACTACGGAGGGAATAAAAGAGAACAAAGAACAGGGAGCTGCTGGGAGGATCTTAATCTCACATACTCCCCTCTCCTCCTCACATCATCCCTCTTTCTTCATGTGTGTGTGAGCTGTGTTGGAAGTTGGAGCGAGTTCAGCAGGCTTCTGTATTTACCTAGTCAGCTTGGCTCCTCTCTCTCGGCTACAGGCTGCCCATGGAGGGGGAGCAGAGAGGGGGGTGTTGGGAGGTTTGGGGGAGCCAAGGAAAAGATCTTGACGAGTAAGAACGAGCGGGGGTTTGATGTAAAGGGTGGAGCCATTCGCTTCGGACAGGGCCGCATGCGACACATCGGGCAGGGACGCCTGTTTTGGCAGGTGCAAGGAATTGGGTTTGGGGTTTGAGTTGACGTCAAGCGGCTGGGGGGACGGGCTGAGGGAGTGGGGGAGCGTGGGCGGGCTGTAGCCACAGCGGCGGGAGGGAGGTGAAGGGCCGGGGGGCACAGAGTCGGGATTAGGAGCAACGGGACGCATACCCAGAGGTGCACGGGTGAAGTGATGGTGGTGAGGGAGCGAGAAGGAAGAGCAAGAGGAGGATGAGGAGGAGGAGGAGGAAGAGGGGTAAGGGGGAGGCGGCCTCTCCTCCTCAGGGGAGGGGTAGGCGTAACCGGAGTCCGACCAATTGGAGGATGCATCATCCGAGCTGCAATGATAAACACGTCAATGTTTCATGGGGTTCGAGCTGCAGAGCTGAGTGCAGGGAGGCATTACAGCTTAAGACTGAGAGCTGTGGGATTTATTGTTAGGAGAGTTTAAGTTTGGGAGGAAATCAGGCGAATATTATTTATTGTGAGAACAGAGGAAACAATATGGAAGAAATGGGAAATAAAATCAAACTGAAAAGTGAATCACCTCATCCATTGCAGGGCTTTGCGACAATGGACTGTAAAGCTGTTAATGATGCTTGGACTAATGACAAAAAAACAAAACAGATATAGTTCATGCACATGCAGCAATGAAACACTCAACTATGTCTGAGCTTTTCTCAACTTTGTTTCCACATGTTATATGAAACAACCTAAGGACAAGAACACATCTTAACATGATATAGAGTTACACCACTCAGGCACAACATGTTTCTTCCAGATGTGGCTACTTTATGAAAGAATTAGAGATGAGAAATGAACACCAACTTAAAAAGGGACAGTTCACGTGAAAATGAAAAATACATATTGTTCCTCTAACATGTAGTAGTATTGATCAATCTAGATAATAATAAAACAACTAAAAGACAATAATGTACTTCTCTCTGAGTGGTGATATTGTTTCAGCATGCAGTTTAGCAGAAAGAAAATAGTTCCTATATCAAACTGCTCAGTCAGTGGATTATCTCTAGTAACTGGGCCATTGATGTTTAATCAGCTAATGTATTTGTTGGCCCTTGTAAGCAGCACATGGAGGTTCCATCTAGTTCCATTATAATTAGAGAAGGGAGTCGATATCTCCAAAACTCGACAGCTAGCATCAACACAATCTAGATTGAATAGCACTACAGGTAAGAGGATGAATGGGTATTTTACATTTTAGGGTATTACATTTTGCCCTTTTTAAAGCAATGACATCGTTTGACATGACATGCTTCATCCGAGGTGAGACACCGGGGTTCATACAGAGGTGGGGACGAGCATTTTGTGGGGGAAAACAGCAAGAGACAAGAATAACGTGGAGCAGACGGTGCTGTATGGGGGTCAGTTGCAGGGCACGCGGGTGGGTAGGGGAGCAGCAGCAGGTGGGAGGAGGTTAAGGCTAGGGGGGGGGGGG
>NW_011340752.1:162826-164469 GCF_000735185.1 Notothenia coriiceps
CACGAAAGCCTTACCTGGCTCGATCGCTGTTAGTGGGAGGAGGGGTGGGGGAGGGGGAGGCAGAGAAATCCCCAGCAGGCTGCTCGGGGGTGAGAGCGTCAGTGGGGGCGACGGGGAGGTGCACGCTCGGCGGCGTGGACGAGCATTTACGCGAAGAAGACGAGCCCCTGCGCGCCACCCAAGTAGTGTCCATCACCCTGACACCCATGCTGCAGTGGGACAGAGATGCACAGCCAATCAAATCAAGGGAGGGTGTGTGTGGTTTAGGGAGGGGGGGGGGACACCACACCCTACACAGATTGTCAGGGATGCTAAAAACGGAGGAGCTTCCCTGTCCATCGTATGTACCAGTGTCACTCCACCCACATTGTATTGCATGGGTGTACTTGTGTACCTGAGCATGCACAAACAGAGAACATTTCCCCTACACAATGTTTAACTCCCTCATTTATGACACATTCTCCTGTAGGATGACAATGTATGAAGTTGAAATTAAGTGAAATTGTGTGAAAACTGCAAAAAAAAGAACAGTTTGATTTAAGTGAAGAAGTACATGAAGATGTGATGGTCCTTTTGGCATTTGGGAAACACCCATTATTTGCTTTGTCTGTCCATTCAACTGAAGCTAGCATCTAGTTAGCTTAGCTTAGCATGAAGACTCAGATCAGCGGGGCTCTGTCCAAAGATGAGCATTTACCAGCACCTCTAAATCTCAAATCTAAAAATGTAACCACACGAAAAAAGGAGTATGTTATATGCTGGAATATATATCTTGGTCGACACTGAGTAATGACTTTCTTACGATTTGTCCACTAACTTTTTTACATTAGCTAAAAACATGGCGGGTGACACTATATATTGGATTTGTTGGTAATGCGTATCATTTTCTAATGTCATTTGTAATATGTTATAAGGTTGTTACCATTATTTGCTGTTCGCAATGGGTGATCTATTGTAGTTACAAAACTTGGTCATCAGCATTAACTCTGATAACAGTGGTGATTTTAGGTAAAAAAAACACATTTTTAAAGCTAGCCAGAATTGAGAACACATCTTTTTGTAGCATCTATTATGTTTCACGTTCATTATGCTTTCAAAATCTTAACACACTGAAGTTAGAAAAACGACGTTCTAACTCGGTAGATCGAACAATCTAAGGAGCATACTGTATGAATGCACCACAAGAGGTGCTGACCTTTCATCTTTTTACCTGGCTAGCTCCACCTACTTCGAGTCTTTATGCTAAGCTAATTGTGAGCAGGATCGCATTTAACGAACACACATTAGCAGAAATCGTTTAAGAGTATCACCCAACATTTTTTTTAAATATTTTTGATAGAAATAACAGGAAATAACCTAACTATGAATAGGACCTATAAACAAGAGGCTATTGTACTCACAGGCTGAACAAGTTTATCCACTACCAGAAATATGCTACTTATGTAAACACAGAAAGAAAAGCCTGCTTTGTCCATGCTCCCCCTTTTGTCCCCCCGCTCTCTTAGAGACATTGAACTATAGGAGTCCAACAGGCAGACCTGCTCAGAGCATTAAACACACACACACGACAAATGAGCGACACTTCCTGTCAACGTGCAGCTGACACAAAAAGATGATGAATAGACCGATGAGAGGATGACTCG
>NW_011340752.1:164488-166577 GCF_000735185.1 Notothenia coriiceps
GGGGGGGGGGGGGGGGGTGAGGATCTATACTGTACCTTTGTATCTTCCTAATGCTGCATAGTTAAAAACAGAGACAAGCACAATGAGGACACGCTCATTAACAGCACTGTTATCAAAGCAGCAGAGCAACTTTGGTAGGATCAACCATTTAAGACAAGAGCCAAGAAAGAGGAACAAAACGGGGGGCTGGCCCGGCGGGGGGGCTGAAGGGGATCAGAGTCACGCTGAGTGTAATGAGGAGAGCGATCTGACGGGTGATGTGTGCTCTCCCTGGAGCGCTTCAGCCACGTCAAAACCCAGAGAGAAAATGATAGTCTCATTAAAGCTAATTAGCTCAGTTTCCCTAATGGATAGCAGAAAATCCCCCCCAAAAAGAAAAATCTGGTTCATTCATGCATCATGCTGAGTATTTCATATTCATGGTTCAACTACAATGTTACTACCAAAGATATTTGGACACCCTTTATTTATGTTTTGGTGGCTGTTCTTCATGGTTTTAGCCCATAGTTCCAGTGGAAGGAGTTTTTTAGACAATATTGAGCATCCAAATTTTTAGCAAAGCTTGAGTAAGACTCTTTCTTGTTTCAATGTGGTGATTCCCCCATGTACAAGTCCAGATTTCTGGCCAAAGAGCCCCTGGGCACAGACATGTAAAAGACCCCAAGCCCACATTCCTAACAACAATAGCAAAAAACGTTGAGAGATATCTTTTAGGTCATTGTGTGTTTGCATTCGTTTTGCATCGCTTTATAGATGTTCTCCCTACATAAAATAAAGGGGAAATGATCCCATCTTTATTCTTCACATGTAGGCAGACAGATCCTCTCGAGCAGAACATTTGAGTGTCTGGAAGTCAATTAAGTATTTGACAGCAGTGTGCACTATGTAGACATATAAAGTCAAACTTTATAACCATGTACACTGCTAAATCTAAAAATCTTTTATACAGAAAAACTCTAATTGGAAGGCAGGTTAGCTGTGCTGCTGAGCCTGCTAATTCTGAAGATTCTGTTTCTATTGTAAGCTGGGTTCTATTGATCAGATCTACACACACACACACACACACACACACACACACACACACACACACACACACACACACACCGTGTCCAGGTTTAATTAGCGGGCTGCATGTGGTCTCAGGGCTGATCAGACTCAGACTCGCCGCGGGGCCTGATAAGGGTGTATTGAAGCATTAAAGAAAGAGACAGTGAGACAGACAGAGAAAAGAGAAAGAAAGCCACCCTCTGGGCCTCGGCTAATCCTCCTCCACAGCTCCAGGATTGTCAGATTCCTCATTTCACAGACTAAATGTCATCTTTCTCTTTCTGTTCTCTCACTTTCGCTCACTAGACTGCAGATGCGAGTCATTCTGTCCACCTCATAGTGAAACTGAGCTTTTCACTGCGGTCCCTCATTACACTTGTGTAATCAGTGGGGAATTCTTCTCCCGTTTGAAGAGAATCATGCAGAAACTGGACTTGCCTAGAAGTGTGGATGGTGTGTAGAATCACTGGGAGCGCTTACACAGTTTCCTGTCTTTGTTTGATTTCAAGACATTTTCCCTCAAAGTTTGTTTGCCTTTGAACTCTCATTCTTCTTGTTTCAAAAGCATATTGAACCCAACATGGCAGCTTATTTAGATGTTATTTAGAGCAGTGGTTCCCAAACGGTGTGCCGCGGCACACTGGTGTGCCGTGAGGCAAGTCCAGGTGTGCCGTGGGATTTTGTGACAAACATACGTTATTATTGCAATATACAACTACACAAAAATAATTATTTTTTTATTTACTATATCAGTACTTTGTATGCACACATTTCATAATACAGAGGCAAACTCTATACCTAAAAACGATTATTTAAAAAATAATCCTCACAGAACCCCGTATTCCGCTGTTAACGCAGTTGCGCAGGTGGGATTTATAAGACTGTGACACATCAAAGGCTGAAGGACAATATTAAAACTGAGAAACAAGCAAGCAGGAAAATGGAGCGCTTTCTTGTGCGGAGCAAACCAGCAACCACCAGTGTAGAGGCCATGACAGTATCTGTCTTATGGCTTCATTTGGCCACACACACACACACACAC